>NC_133332.1:301225114-301437975 GCF_042186555.1 Aquarana catesbeiana | reverse complement strand
GGTGCTAATGAGGCTAGTATTAAAATGATGGCTCTGGAGCCTACTTCTTTAGTGAGTGTCTGACCCAGAATAAGCATGCAGCCATTGAAATGTAAAGTCTGCACTATTGTCCTACACACTTGTTCCAGGGCAGTGAGTCACCAGGCAGGCCAGGTTTGGGGTGACAGTTCTGTACCTGAATTGGCCGCTTCCTTATGGTTATTCTCTTTTTACTTTAGCCCTTTAAAGAGTAAGTTCACCTTTACTCCAATAACATCATTAATAATATATTTCTTTACTATATAGAGCCAGCTTCCTTTGATAATAAAGACCACCGCAAAATAATGCATAATTTGCCCTGAACAAAACAAGGTATAATTTACCTGCATACACTAAGTAGTTTAACCACTTCCATACCGGCCTATAGTCATATGACGCCCGCAGGAACAGCCAGTCACTTTGGGGATCTGCATGCACGCGCAACGTGGCAACCAGGGATGAGGTGTGTCCCTCGAACACAGCCAATCCCCAATCCGGGTAAAGAGCCAATGAAATGAAATTGGCTCTTTACCACCTGACTGGCTGTGTCCAATCACAGCCGGTCACAAATGTCGCAACCCATCAGATAACCTGTCACCAGCCCATCAGAGTACCTGTCACCAGTTGGCGTGTTTTCTTTTCAAAATAGGGTCATTTTGTGGGCAATTTCACTGTCCTTGTGCTCCAGGACCTTCAAAAGGGTGATATGTTGTCAGGAAACTAAATGTGTAATTTATACTCCTAGAACGCCTGACGGTTCTCCCTGCATGTTGGGCCTCTGTATGTCGCCAAGCTGCGTAAAAGCCACATGTGGTATCGCCATACTCAGGAGTAGCAGAATTTATTTGGGGGGGGTACTTTTTGCTATGTACATGCTATGCGGTAGAAAAATCTTATAAATTGACAACTTTGTGTAAAAAAAAAAAAAAAAAAGTTTTCATTTTCTTTCCACGTTTTCCAAAAACTTTTATAAAAAATGACATGTAGAATATACACTGGGGAGTTTTATTTCCAAAATGGGGTCATTTTGTGGGTAACTCTATTGTCCTGGTACTCCAGGGCCTTCAAAAGTGTAATAGGTCATTAGGAAATTTTATGTGTAATTTATGCTCCTAGAACGCCTGATGGTGCTCCCTGCATCTTGGGCCACTCTATGTGGCCAGGCTATGAAAAGTCTCGCACATGTGGTATTGCCATACTCAGGAGGAGTAGCAGAATGCATTTTGGGGTATAATTGGAAGTATGAATATGCTGTGTGTTAGAAATAACTTATGCCAATTTTGTGTAAAAAAAAAAAAAAAAAAAAAAAAAAAAAAAAAAATCTTAATTTTCACAAGAATTGTGGAAAAAAATTACAACTTCAAAAAAAAATCTCACTATTCCTCTTACTAAATACCTTGGTTTGTCTACTTTTCAAAAAGGGGTCAATTGGGGGGGTATTTTGTACTTTCCTGACATTTCAGGGCCTCAAGAAATGAGATAGGCCATCAGGTAGGACCAATGATTGTCACCATAGCTTGTAGACTCTATAACTTTCACACAGACTAAATAATATACACTTATTTGGGTTATTTTTACCAAAGATATGTAACAGTATACAATTTGGCCCAAATGTACGAACAAAAATTACTTGCAAAATTTTATCATAGGTTTATTTTCCAAAATTTTCGCTCTTTTTTTCACTTGTATCACAAAAAATAAAAAGCCCAGTGGTGATTAAATACCACCAAAAGAAAGCTCTATTTGTGTGAAGAAGATGATAGAAATGTTTGTTTGGGTACAGTGGTGCATGACTGAGTAATTGTCATTCAGTGTGAGAGCGCTGAAAGCTGATAATTGGCCTGGGCAAGAAGGGTGTATAAGTGCCCTGTATTGAAGTGGTAAAAGACATTTTTGGTTTCAGGCATTATGATTTGTTTGGACCTTTGTTCTTAAAGTGCAAGTTCGCCTTTATAGAAAATCTGTAAGATGAACTTTAACTGGACCCTGGACACCGCCCCCCCCCCAGTCCCCCAATCCCCCATTGTCAGGTCCTTGGACGTCGTTTTACCAGTCCGAGGATTTGAAACCCTCCTGGCTTTCTCTCCTCCAGCACTGACAGGACAGGCTAGGTGGACTCTGATCGGTCAGCGCTGTCCATGTGATAGTGCTGACCATTTAGAATGCCTCCTATGCATACACACTGAGAGGTACGGATAGGAGATTAAGCCACGTGGATTTCAAATCCCTGGACTGGTGAAGCAGCGTCCGGGTGTCTGACAGCAGGGGATCAAGGGACTTTGGTACAGGTGGACTGTTGGGGATGGGGAAGGGGGTCCAGTGTAAGTTCACCTTACAGATTTTATGTAAAGGTGAACTTGCACTTCAAGGACAAAGGTCCAAACAAATCCTAATGCCTGAAACCAATTTTGCATCTCTGGCGTGTGCTTGGTAAAAATGTTTTTTAAACATTTACAAAGTATCCAAGTAAATTATACCTCGTTTTGTTCAGGGCAAATTAGGCATCATTTTGTGGTGGTCTTTATTATCAAAGGAAACTGGCTCTAAATATTAAATATTTATTATTATTATTAATGATGTTATTAAAAAAGGAAGCTGGTGGCACAGGGCGAGATAACTCATAAAACACTTCTGTGAGTTGTATTCCTATTTTGATATTTAAAGGAAATAGAATGCCATTAAGTTATTATTTTGAAATTATAAGTATATTGTAGTTTTGAAAATCTCGCTAGTGGGGACACAGATTGCAATAAAATACTTTTCCACTTTACAATTGAATAGATATATATATATATATATTTATTATAATTTTTATAAGGCTATTCATTGCTCTGAACTCATTTCTTTATGTTATTTGAGCTGTGGAGTTCTACAGACTGGTGTTTTTTTTCAACAAAGCAACTAGGTGCAGACAGGTAAATTTGTGATAGAAGCACAGAACTCTACCTGCTCGCTCTAAAAATGTAAATCTAAAATCATTTGTGTTAAAAAAAAAAAAAGTACATCCTCAAATAGTATTTAAGTATCTTGCTTTGCTTTCTCTTTAGACCAAGAAGTATGCAGATGTGATTATCCCACGTGGAGTGGACAACATGGGTAAGTTTACTTTATCTGGCCTACTGTTTATTCTTCAATAAATTATAGGGGCAATAAATTATAAACCTTAACTGAATGACAATTTACCAAAGCATTGTGTAATATAAATTGCCTTTTTAACTACTTCCATACTGGGCATTTTCACCCCCTTCCTGCCCAAGCCAATATTCAGCTTTCAGCGCTGTCGCATTTTGAATAACAATTGCGCGGTCATACTATACTGTACCCAAATGAAATTTTTATCATTTTTCCCCACTAATAGAGCTTTCTTTTGGTGGTATTTGATCACCCCTGCGATTTTTATTTCTTGCGCTATAAACAAAACAAGAGTGACAAGTTTGAAAAAACACAATATTTTTTACTTTTTGCTATAAGTATCCAAATGTTTTTGTTTTTTTTTCCTCATTTTAGGCCGATACATATTCTTCTACATATTTTTGGTAAAAAATATCGCAATAAGCGTATATTTATTGGTTTGCGCAAAAGTTATAGCGTCTACAAAATAAGGGGATAGATTTATAGCCTTTTTATTATTATTTTTTTTTTTTTACTAGTAATGGTGGCGATCTTTTTTTACGTGACTGCGATATTGCGGCGGACACATCGGACAATTTTGACACATTTTTGGGACCGTTCACATTTATACAGCGATCCGTGCTATAAAAATGCATTGATTACTGTATAAATGTGACTGGCAATGAAGGGGTTAACCAGGAGGGGGCACTGTAGGGGTTAATGTGTTGCTAGGGAGTGATTCTAACTGTGGGGGGAGGGGATTCACAAGGGGAGGACACCGATCGGTGTTCCTCTGCACAAGGAACACACCATCGGTCTCCTCCCATCTGACAGGACGTGGATCTATGTGTTTACACACACAGATCCATGGTCCTGCTCGGTTACTGGGCAATCGCGGGTGCCCGGCGGACATCGTGGCCGCCGGGCACGCGCACTGGGACCCGAGCAATGCGGTGCGCGCGCCCCCTGGGCTGCCTGGAAGGCTGCGCCATCATATGACGGCCGCATAGAACAACAGCTGCACCGATATGACAGCGGGCGGGCAGCAAGTGGTTAAACAAATTTTTAAAAATACAATTCCTTGATCGTATATTCCAGGACACAGAGGAGTTAATAATCATGACTACGTGGGCTATGTTGCCATTCTAGTGGATACTGGCAAAAAATAAAATAAAAAATAGAATCTTCTCCTAAGCATAATCCCTCCCAGCTCAGCTGAAGTGGAATCCCAGCTTAACCCCAACTATTCCTAAAATTGTCCCCTAACACCTCTACTAACCTGCGTAAGAAGGATGTATATACTTACCTATTTTTAGGCCGCTTCAGTCTCGGCCCCCTTGTCAGCCAAGAGCAGCTACAGTGGAGAGGAGGGAGCACCAACAAGGAACGGTCCATTGAAAGCTTTGGATGATGTCACTGCTTCTAGGCATTTAAGCTATTGTTGGAGCACCCTCCCCTCTCCCCTGCAGGGATCGCTGGCTAACATGGAGATCATGTGACCAGACTTGACCAAAGTGAGCTGAAAATAGGTAAGTGTATAAATCACACACGCCAGGTGAGTGTGTCCAGCAAAGCTTTGCCAGTGTCCAGTCACCTGTACTATACTGTTAAGATAAGTGAGCCCTTTGGTTCCTGGACTCTTTTAACTCTTTTACTACCACAGCTGTAATTTTGGCAAGGCAGTAAGAGGTTGAAATCCAGCAATAGCAGCCGTGAGCTTGAATATGAATCTGGCACCTGTCTCTATCTGCAAATTTTTGTAGAAGTGACATTTTTTTCTAAGCTGGTTCAGCAATGCAAGGGTTTAAAACAAAACAAGTGTGACCCGATATTAACAAGTGATGGGTTACTAGGATGCAAGGCGATCCTAGCAACCCATTACTCGCTTTTTAACAAGAAGAGTTGGACAGCTCCCACTCCCTCTTATAGACTTTCTGTGTCTCCTGCCCTCTTCCCTGCTGTGAGTTCAACAGCGGCAGGCGAGTATAGACAGGAATCCACCCTGCCGTGCCTTCTGTCCTTTGTTGTGCTGTCTTAAAGTATTACTGTGAAGGGGGAAGATTATGGAGGGTTGAGCTATGATCTATAGGGGGGCTGTGATGTCTGAGAGGAGAGAGGGTGGCTGTGATATGTGTGATGTGAGGGGAAGAGCTGTGATTTGAGAGGTTAGCTGCGATGGGGGGGGCGGGGGTTTTGGGGGCACAGCGTCACACACCCGCGCAATTGTCAGTTAAATTGACGCAGTGCCGCATTGCAAAAAATGGCCTGGTCATTAAGGGGGTCAATCCTTCCAGTCCTTAAATGGTTAATAGGTAATTGTTTGTTATATATGTTTATTCTAGCGCAGCTCTTTCCCTTTTTTAATAAAAATTATAGACCCTTTATTTCTATGTAAGTGGGCAAACGTACAAAATCTACAGGGGATCAAATAATTATTTTCCCCACTGTTATTCCAAAGGAGGAGGAGGATATCCTCTATTTATCTTGCCCAGAGGACCACCTCTGAGGTCTCTGTTGGGCATAAATAACATGCTCCTCCCATCGGGCCATAAAGAGATTAGCAAGGCTGGTGGGAATATTGGGCCCCCATCATTTTTATCATAGGTGTATTTTAAATGATGGAGACAGAATATCAACCAAAAATCCAGAAAAAAATGCATAATACAAATGCTATAAATTGAGTTGCAGCTTAGCGAGTAAAATAAGTATTTAATCCTCTACCAACAATAATTCTGGCTCCCACAGACTGACTACAGTATGTGCTCATGAGGTACACAGATTAGTCCTGTCAATTTTAAGAAGGTGTTCCTAACGACAACTCGTTATTTGTGTATAGAGACACCTGTCCATAGAATCTTTATTCCATTCAAACCCACCATCATGGGCAAGACCAAAGAGCTGTCAAAGGATGTCAGGGACAAGATTGTAGACCTGCACTGGCTGGAATGGGATACAAGACCATCAGCAAGAAGCTTGGTGAGAAAAAGACAACTGAAGTAATTTTCAAATGGAAGAAATACAAAACAACCATCAATTGTCCTCGGTCTGGAGATCCATGGAAGATTTTGCCTCATAGGCTAAGGATGATCATGAGAAAAGTGAGGGATCAGCCCAGAACTACACGGAAGGAGCTAGTGAATGATCTCAACACAGTTGGGACCGCAGTCACCAAACAAACATCGGTAACACAATATGCCACCATGAATTGAAATCCTGCAGGGCCTGCAAGGTCCCCCTCCTCAAGAAGGCACATCTGAAGTTTAAGTCTAATGAACATCTAAATCCTTTAGAGAAGGATTGTAAGAAAGTTCTGTGGTCAGATGAGACCAAAATTGAGCTCTTTGGCATTAACTCGACTCGCCGTGTTTGGAGGAAGAAAAATGCTGACTATGACCCAAAGAACACCATCCCTAAAGTGAACCACTGAGGTGGAAACATTAAAGGATCACTAAAGGTAATTTAAAAAAAAACAAAAAAAACAAACATGTTATACTTACCTCTACTGTGCAGCTCGTTTTGCACAGAGTGGCCCCGAACCTGGTCATCTGGGGTCCCTCGGGGTCTGTTTCGGCTCCCCTCCGCAAGGACTCTACACCTCCATGCGAGCTCCCTCGCATGGTGTTGAGTGCTTGCGGGCGCGATCCCGTGATACAGCCGACGGCCATACCTGCTCACTGTATCACTCGGCCGCCCCCCCCCCCCCCCCCCCCGCGTCATTGGATGTGATTGACAGCAGTGCGAGCCAATGGCTGCGCTGCTTTCAATCCATCCACTGTAACCAATCAACGGCCAGGCTGAGCGGCGAAGAGGATGTTGGGGGCGAGCGCGGGGCTTTCGAGGGGTCAGGTAAGTAAAACGGAGGGGCTGGGGGGGTCTGTATTGTTGGATGTTTTTTCACCTTAATGCATAGAATGCATTAAGGTGAAAAAACTTTTACCTTTACAACCCCTTTATGCTTTGGGGCTGTTTCTCTGCTAAAGGTAGGACTTTGCCATATTGGGGGGTCAGTGGACGGGGCCATGTATTGTAAAATCTGGATGTGAACCTTCTTTCCTCAGTCAAAACACTGAAGATGGGTCGTGGATGACAATGGCCCAAAGCATACCACCAAGGCAATAAAGGAGTGCCTCAAGAAGAAGCAAACTAAGGTCATGGAGTGGTCTAGCCAGTCTCCAGACCTTAATCCTATAGAAAATTTATGGAGGGGGCTAAGCGACAGCCAAGAAACCTTAAGGATTTAGAGAAGATCTGTAAAGAAGAGTGGACCATAATCCCTCCTGAGATGTGTGCAAACCTGGTAACCAACTACAAGAAACGCCTTACCTCTGTGCTTGCCAACAAGGGTTTCTCTGCCAAGTACTAAGTCATATTTTACTCGATGAACTGCAACTCAAATTTATAACATTTGTATCATGTGTTTTTTTTCCTGGATTTTTGGTTGATATTCTGTCTCTATCATTTAAAATACACCTATGATAAAAATGATAGACCCTTCATTTCTTTGTATATGGGCAAACTTGCAAAATTTGCAGGGGATTAAATAATTATTTTCCCCACTGTCTATTCATGTGACAACACTGAAGAAATGACACTTTGCTACAATGTAAAGTAGTGAGTGTACAGCTTGTATAACAATGTAAATTTGCTGTCCCCTCAAAATAACTCAACACACAGCCATTAATGTCTAAACCGCTGGCAACAAAAGTGAGTACACCCCGAAGTGAAAATGTCCAAATTGGGCCCAAAGTGTCAATATTTAGTGTGGCCACCATTCTTTTCCAGCACTGCCTTAACACTTTTGGACATGGACTTCACCAGAGCTTCACAGGTTGCCAATGGAGTCCTCTTCCACTCCTCCATGACGACATCACGGAGCTGGTGGATATTAGAGACCTTGCGCTCCTCCACCTTCTGTTTTTAGGATGCCCCACAGATGCTCAATAGAGTTTAGGGCTGGAGACATGCTTGGCCAGTCCATCACCTTTACCCTCAGCTTCTTTAGCATGGCAGTGGTCAGCTTGGAGGTGTGTTTGGGGTCGTTATGTTGTAATACTGCCCTGCGGTCCAGTCTCTGAAGGGAGGGGATCATGCTCTGCTTCAGTATGTCACAGTACATGTTGGCAGTCATGGTTCCCTCAATGAACTGAAGCTCCCCAGTGCCTTGCTGAGAAAGTTCCCATGGCGGATAAGGATCCCCTGTACTGCGCATGTGCAGTACGAACGACTACGGAGCCGCCGAAAGTCTCCGAAGATGAACAGCTGATCGTCAGCTTTACACGGCGCCTGCACATTACATTCTGCCCTGAGTCCAGGTTCAAGCCCCACCATCCAAGTGGGCATAGAGTTAGAATATAAATATGCCGAGCGAAGCAAAGTTTTTTTTTTTTAACAACAGTGTTGGCACGCAGGTGTCATGTACAGCTGACTCACAGGTGTTCAGCTTCGGCTGTTTTCAGAGGCTCGTACTGCGCAAACGCTGCGCCTGCACAGTACGGGGGGGGTCCTTATCCACCGGGGGGACCTTTCTCGGCAGAACACCGGCCGCACTCGTGCAGCCCCAGAAGTTGACACTCCCACCACCGTACTTGACTGTAGGCAAGACACACTTGTCTTTGTACTCCTCACCTGGTTGCCGCCACACATGCTTGACACCATCTGAACCAAATAAATTAAGTTTATCTTGGTCTCATCAGACCACAGGACATGGTTCCAGTAATCCATGTCCTTATTCTACTTGTCTTCAGCAAACTGTTAGCGGGCTTTCTTGTGCATCATCTTTAGAAGAGGCTTCCTTCTGGGATGACAGCCATGCAGACCAATTTGATGCAATGTGCGGCGTATGGTCTGAGCACTGACAGGCTGACCCCCCCACCCCTTCAACCTCTGCAGCAATGCTGGCAGCATTCATAAATCGATTTCCCAAAAACAACCTCTGGATATGTACATGCAACTTTTTTGGTCGACCATGGCGAGGCCTGTTCTGAGTGGGACCTGTCGTGTTAAACCTCTGTATGGTCTTGCCCACTGTGCTGCAGCTCAGTTTCAGGGTCTTGGCAATCTTCTTATAGCCTAGGCCATCTTTATGTAGAGCAACAATTCTTTTCTTTTTTTTTTTCCACATCCTCAGAGAGTTCTTTGCAATGAGGTGCCATGGTGAACTTACAGTGCCCAGTATGAGAGGGAATTTAACACACCTGCTCCCCATTCACACCTGAGACCTTGTAACCCTAAAGAGTCACATGACACCGGGGAGGGAAAATGGCTAATTTGCCTCAATTTGGACATTTTCACTTAGGGGTGTACTCTCTTTTGTTGCCAGCAGTTTAGACATTAATGGCTGTGTGTTGAGTTACTTAGAGGGGACAGCAAATTTACACCGTTATACAAGCTGTACACTCACTACTTTACATTGTAATAAAGTGTAATTTCTTCAGTGTTGTCACATAAAAGATGAGGCGGAAAGCGTTGGGTGTCGGTGCCAAAATATAAAAAAAAAATTTGTTGATTATGTACCAATGCTGCACCTAAAATTAGTGGAAAACTAATAACAATGCAAAAATATATATAAAGGACGCAAAGGAATCAATATAAGAATCAAATATCAAATTAATAATATGCACTGTGTACCTGATTAATAAAGTGCACAATAAAATAAACAATCAGAAATGTCCATAATAATCATATGTAAACAAGTCTTCTTGTGTATGCTCCAACACCGTGAAAAATAAAATGCACACGTGCTTCACCCAAAGTGATAACAAAATGCGCTCACCACATCACCTCGGTCACACAGTGACCTCAAAGCATGACTAATGGGAAGGACTCCTTGGTTTAATGCTGTAGCTCCTTTTATGTATCCCATTCCAATCAAGCAATCATATATGGAGGAAGCTGGATCCCAATCCACTTTGCAGGTATACAAATGTAGATGTCTTCACCCTATAACATCTTTACTGTATATATCAACTTGCATCAAGTATTTCTATGAAATAGCTCCCCAACAAAGAGCCACAGCAGGCAGGATATAGCCGCGGTGATCTGGTGAGCGCATTTTGTTATCACTTTGGGTGAAGCACTTTAAGCAAGTTTACTGAAGCATGTGTGCATTTTATTTTTCACGATGTTGGAGCATACACAAGATGTTTTTACATATGATTTATTATGGACATTTCTGATGGTTTATTTTATTGTGCACTATATTAATCAGATACAATATTTGATTTTTATACTGTTTCCTTTGATATATATAATTTTTTTTGCATGAAAAGATATAATAAAATATTTACAAAAATGTGAGTGGTGTACTCACTTTTCTGAGATACAGTGTGTGTGTGTGTATGTATGTATGTATGTATGTATGTATATCTATATCTATATCTAAATAATGTGATGTGATGGACCCGAGTCATACAACAAAAGAATGATATGGGACCTCTGCAGGCAGAATGCTACTAACCGGAGCTGGGTGCATTTTAATTCCGTTATCAGGGATTTCTGCACAAATCCATTGAAAAATGTACAATCAAAATATAAATGACTGGATGTGTCTTCTTTCCACAGTTGCCATAAACCTGATAGTACAGCATATTCAGGACATCCTGAATGAAGACATCTGTAAGTGGCAGCGGGGCTCTGCAAATGGACGCTCACACAAGAGGACCTTCCCAGGACAGGGGGAGCCTGGAGCGGTGCTGATGCCAGGGAAGCGCACTCACCGGGAGTCCAGCAGTCGACCACACTAGGTGGCTCTTCCTACAGCAGGTTTTGTCAGCGATTATCCCCCCCCCAGTCTGCATTCTCCTGAATTGGAGCTGCAGACTGCTCCAGACCTGAATAATATCTGTTTGGCTGTACTTCAGTTATGAGGTATTGCAAATAGAACCAAGGCTTTTGAGCCCATTTTCATTTTGTAGGGTGGTTATGGGGCTTTTTAACTTTTTTTTTTTTTTTTTTTTTTGGAGGAGGGATCTACCAGTTGTTTAAAAGGTTCTTAAAGTGAGCATATTGTTTTTATCAGTGCCAGAGCCATCTTGTAGGATGGGTCTGGGATCCCTACTGAAGCATGGAAAGGAATGGTTTATTCCTGGTGAATTAATACACTGAATTTTTAGTCTTTAGCCAGGCCAAAGTAGGGATACTATACAGGCATGCAGACATCATACATAAAGTCAGCCATTTAAGTGAAGTTACTGTGATTTTGTATAGAAATGCGCACCACAGGGAAAAGCAGATCTGATTATTAGTGGTTAATTATGTCACAATATAACGGTCTACTATGCAGATGACAGATTATCTTTGAATTGTTACTCTTATTCACAGATGTGAGGAGCTGACACCACTGAGGAATGTTCAGACTCAAATACAATGAGTCTGTAGAGCCTGTTAAAAGTAAATGCTAGCGCCTTTAATATTCCTAGGAATATCAGGCAAGTTTGCAAATATAAGCTCATCCTTTGTTATTTTTTCTCTTTCTGATGCTATTTGTGAGCTTTTCTAGGGCCGTGGAAGTCTTTGTGCATCCTGACAATTCTTTGTTTGCTTACAAAGGTATTTCAATTAGGGTCTCCTATAGTACATAGCCAAGCCAGGTTGTCTAACTTGGCTAGTTGCTGACTTGTCAAGAAAACCCATCTTTAACATTTGGTAACAGCTCTGATACCAAATGTCCTTATGGCTCAGACGAGCCTGAGTATGATTGTTAGGCATTCTGGTGCTGGTATAACCAAGCTGTTTCAGGGACTCTATTACTTCTTAATTTTAGTATGTTTGTTTTTTTCCTTCCGATTGGCCGGGTTATATTAGTAGTTTCCTGAGCGCCAATTTTCCTACATGCCTCTCAAACAGTTGCTTAGAATTGCCAGTAAAGAGGTGAAATGTGCTGCTGCTGTATAATAATATTTACATATCTCAGATACTATATTTTAGCCTTTATTTTTCTTCACTAACAAATATATATATATATATAGATATATTTCCTTTGCACTATAGAGCTAGTTTTGTTATAATTTGCCTCCATTTCTTATAGGAAGAACGCTTTCTATAGAAGGATAATGTGAAACCAGTGGGGTTTTTCTTCTGTATGTAGCAGTGGCAATTTTAAATATATATGAGGAAGAGTGGGCCTCAGTTATGAATAATGTGCCTAAGAGAAGGGTCAGTCTTCTCATCCTCTAGGACTTTTTTTATTGGCTTTAAATTCTGCATCTCCTGTCTCTTTAGCCCCTGTTTACACCGGTGTGATTTAACAATTCCAAACCACATGCACGTCGCACCCTATTGTTGGCAGTGGAACTGTTCAAAGTGGTGCGACTGACTTTGGGTGATTTCAGGTGTGACTTGCATAGACATCTGTGTATGAAGTTGGAAAGATGTCAGGCAAGTCGCACCTGAAATGACCTGTGACTTTGAAATTGTATTCAGTGTGAACCAGGGCTTAAAGTAAGATCTGCTTTAGTCAGCAGAATTTGGAGAGGGCATTTGCAAGGGCAAGTGTATAAAAACTAGAAGAAAAAAAAAGCTGTTACTGTGGTGCTTTAATTCCTGGTCATAGGTGTTGCTGGCATTAAGTGTGGATGACCACCATGCAAAGCTGCCTTTTGGTCACATGACCCAGAACTGAGGCCCCTTCCCACTCTCCTTAAAGAAAACCTTTATTGCTAGAAATATAAGAGCTGCTGACCAGCTCTTCTGAAAATGCTAGTTGCCTGGCTTCCTTGCTGTCTTTCGTACTTTAATAAAGATGCAGACCATATTCTAACTAGTATTTTAAGAAGCTGGGCTGGTATTTCTCTCAGTAAAGGTTTTTATTTGAATTGCTAGGTAAATAACATTGAAGTTGAGGTCTGATTTAACGTGCATCTTCCACCCCTATCCTGAGTGTCTTCCCACCAATGGACCAGAGCTGTGTGTTTTTACTGTCTTAGCAGAAGGTGTTCTAATTGGGGGGGGGGGATCCTTCCTATAGCTCCTCCTGTTTGGAGAGACAGATTTGCTGGAATCAGATTAAATCTTTAGCTGGAGAAGTAACCTTAAAAATTTACATTTGCTAGCCACTGTAGCACTTTATTTTAGGTTACACACAGATGTGTCTTAGGCATGCCGGCGTTGACAGCCAATGCTATAGGATAATGATCAGAGTCCATTTTAAGAGGTCTTTCTGTTTCATTCCTACAAGTGAGTTTTTTTTTTTATGCTCTGACATTTGTTATGTGGCCAGATTATGATCAAGGGGGGACCTGTCAGCCATATTCAATGTTTACTGTTTCTTTGTAATTGCAGATAATGCATGATGACTGTTGTGCCATTTATGAGGAGATGTGCATTGGGCCCATAGTAACAAAGTGAAATCAGTTCAGGGAGGCACAGAAGAGGGTTCTCTAACAGGAGCATTTTGCAGTGTTTTCTCTGAGGCAGGATGTTTAAACAATTTAAATGACTGACACGCTTACTTTAAGATTTAATGCCAGGTATTTCTATATTCATTTGGTCTCCAATTCCTAGTGTGTGGCTGAAGCTCCAGAGTAATATGTGACGTAAATCTATGAAATGCTTGGCCTGTAACTTTTAGACCTCACCCACATGGGGCATACATAAGCGTACACCCCTGGAGGGACATGTTTACTGAACATGGCCCTCCAGGTGGGTACACTTATGGATGAGGCCTATAAGGGAATTGACCATAAAAGCTGTTATCTAGCCCAGCCAAAAGCTCCCTCTTCAGCTTTGCAGACTGCCATTGGCCAACTCTTGAAAAGGAGCCAGTTTTGTGATCAGGGTACATCCACACATAATTTTAGCAGCAGATAGTTTGCTGCATTCAAAAGGAGGCTAAATGCCACCTCTGGACCCAGCAACACCCTCTGCCAAGGCCACATACAAACGGGACAATTTAGGTGCAGGTAAAACGCAAAAACACCAACCTGTCTGTATTCAGGGTTGGACGGAGTCTACATGTCGCTGCTCAAGTGAGCCCAATTCGTACAGGGTATATATGTTACAGCTGTTTGCATGAAGACCAGTGCCTGCTGCTAAATTGTCTTGTGAATGTAGCCTAAATGTGTCACGGCGGGTAGTGTTTGCCCCCCCAGAAATAGCACCACACATAGGAAACAATGACAGCCCCAGCTGCAACCCAATAACCACTATCCTTGCAGTTTCAAAGGAGGCCATTTCATTTTTTTTTCTTTTAGTGCCGGTTCACACTGCTGTGGGTTCCCGTGTCACATCTCCTAGCGGCAGTTAACACTGCACTATGGGAACTGCTGGGAGTGTGTAAATTAAAAGTTAACGGCCCCTCCAAATCAGTTTGCATATTGCAGTGGGATCTGCAAATTCGGATAGGAATCGGATCACATGGGTGTGAACACAAAAAGGTCCTGTGCAATGTGACTTTAGTAAGGTACAGTGCTAGCTGCAGTGTGAACCGACACTTATAAACAAATAGTGCGCCTCACTTTTCTTTAACACTAAAGCAGTGCAGAGAACATGGATGAGCCAGTAAGCAGTCATATTTTGTACTTTTCTGATCTCAGCTAACTGCTTTCTCATTACGCTTTGCACTGCCTTAGTGAAAAAAAAGGAAGTAAGAGAAACAAAACTTTTTAATAAATCAGTAAGATGTGCACACAGTTCCTATTTAAATATTCTCATTGTACACGTGGGTGGAAAATAATCTGTATTAGTTCACCAGAAGCAATCACTTTGGTAGCAGTGACTATAAACGTCACTTGTATCTTTGTATAGACTGTTATATTCTTCTATGTCAGTTGGAGAATTTCTTAGGAGTAGAAACATTTCTTTGCAACAGACATTCACAACCAAAACAGTTTAATAATGTTTTCAGTATTCTCTGTATTTTATGTCTATGCATTTGTATGTTGTCTTCTGCACACAGTCAATTATCTTCAATAAAATGGAAAAGCGGTATAGACCTTTTTATTTTGTTACACGAAATACTAAAATGAAGGAAAAAAAAAGTATGGGTTAATTGTTAGACCTGGCCAGCAAACCAGTGTGGGCCTGCAACATTAACAGGAAGGCATACCAATTTTTCTAATGCGCCCCCCCCTGCTATGATTTACTATTCTATTAGTACCAAAGGACCAGTGGAATAGTAAAACTGCTGGGAGGGGGTTGTTAAGTAAAAATCATTTTGCATTCCTTTTAATGTTCTGAACACAGTGGATTATTGGTCAGATCAGCGCTCCTGGCCATTACTGGTACCCCATGCTACAGAACTGTGCATTTTAAACAGGAAGCACAGCAGTGACATGAAAAGCTTTGAAAGACCAACTCCAGTCAATGTACTTTTTAAAAGTTATGTCCCATCCTCACCACAATAAAAATCTGAAGGTGGTTCTATACTTTCCCCACTTTTGGCTGCTGTTAGGTTTTAAAAGGATAATTAGGAAAGCAAGTCTCTAGCTCATACAATGGAGACCCCCCCTCATATCACACATTCAATACATCTCTCTTCTTCCAGGACTTCTACTGCATTGGGATGGAGGCAAAATTGGCAGATAATGTCTGCCAATTGCTGCCTATCTTTTAAAAAAGCAGCAGATGGATTTCAGTATGCAGCAAATAAGGCCAACAAGCAGTTAAAGCTCTAAGCGATTTAAAGCGGGGTTCCACCCAAATTTTGAACATTATCTCTATGCATTCTCTTCCTTGCCTAGATGCTGACATGCTGTGTAAAAAAATGTAAATCGCCGTAATTACCTTTTTTTTTTTCTAATCTTCTTAACACTTCCTGGTTTTCCTCCCATGGGAGTAGGCGTGTTTCTAGCCTCTCCCAGACCTCCCACAGTCCCCTGGGAGATAGTCTCAGGCTTCCCAGCATGCATTGTGCAACAGCGTCATCACAACATCTCGGTGAATGCTGGGAGCATAGCATTCACTGCATCCAGAAAATACATGCTTGTGGGCTTCAAATGCCCACAATGAAAATGGAAACCGCCTGCAGTGAATTTTATAAGTTATTCTTTACAACGAAATTGGACACAGGCGGACTTATTACACAGAACATGTGAGTAGATAATCATGAGAAGAAAAGTTTGTGAATGAACTCCAAAAAAAAAAAAAAAAACGATAGATAGGTGGACCCCCGCTTTAATTACTTATAAATCCCTTTGGATTTGCCATTGACAAACTGAGGATAGGGTTAGTTGGACTAGCAGATTTAGGGTGCTTTTTACACTGCCCCCCCCCACTGCAGTTTTTCCACAGCATAGTGCACCAATGGTTTACCCACAAACTTCTAGTAGATCAGCATTTTTTTTGGTGCGTTTTCTGAAAGCAAACCAAAAAAGTCCTGCATGCTGCATCTTTGCAATTTCCAAAACCACACAATCTAACAGAAGTCTATGGGGAAAGAGCACATGGAAACCACAGGTATACTGTGCTGCATTCGCACAGGGGGACAGTACGAAAGGGGCCTTAGATGGACTCACACTTTATAAAGCAGTTATAGTAAACAGTCTTTTTCCTTCCTTTTGAGATAAAGAAATGAAAGCTGATCGTGTTAATTGGTTTGTCTCCACTATGACACTTTTGTTGGACAGCTCGGTCTGGTAAAGGTATCTGAAAAATAACAGACTAAAGCTGGGTATACACTAGTAGAATTTGGAATGAAAATTCTCAGTGCACTTAAAATGTCATTTAATAGTAGTTCAGGATTTTGTTTGGTAAAAGTTCATTCACAAAAAACAAAAAAAAACAAAAACGAATGGTAAAAGCAAAGAAAACCACATGCATTGTTAGAAAGTTGTGTATTTGAAAAATTCCTTTGAATTTTCTCATCAATGCAGTGGAAAACTAATGTTGATTTGATCCCACTAGCGATTTAAAAAAACGAAAGAATGTTCTTCCAATGAGAAATGTCGAATTAAATTCTACTAGTGTGTACGCAGCTTTACTGGCTGGAGCACCAGCTGAAAATAAAGGTAAAAAAAGAAGGAAACTGAATGCGGCCATCACATCTAATTGATAAGCTGGAATATAGAATACATTTTTGTTTTTATTACTGCTTTAAGTTTACCTTAGGAGTGTGATAAGGTTTGCCAGTATGAATAGCAGCAATCTTCTGACTGCTTCCTGTTCCCAGTACCATTTCTAAAAGGACAAGTTCACCTTTAGAAAAAAATAAATAAAAAACTTTATCCCTTTTTTTTTTTTTAAAGGAGTCTGCGGAGCATTGCACCCTTGATTAGCAGATCATTGGTGCAATGTCCAGCTCCCGCAGACTCTCAGGATAGTAGTCTGCTTGTACGGGCAGGAAAATCAATGGACTACGAGGACGCTCACCTGCACCTTCACAGCTCATTGAAAACTACAAGCCATCAGCTGCAATGGATGACAGTACTTGTAGGCATTTATTCACAGAAAACTGTGGATGAATGATATGGCTGTGTGGGCGGGGCTGTGCTGTTTTCAACTAGTGACAGGAGGTGCGGGGAGAAAATCCCTGGTAGCGGCTGGGATATTAAACCACTGGAAAGTTTCTCCTCTCTCTCAGGGATTCTATTTATGAGATCTTTGTGCTGTGTTCCCAGTACTGCACAACCAGGTGTGAATATTTTGAGGGGCTTCCCTACTTCTCCCTTCACGATTTATACTCGTACTATAGATTTACAGCCAAGTTGGGGAGGAAAAAAAAAAAAAAAAGATATTAGTGAGCAGGAAGCCTAAATACAATCATATTACTGTTGTAAATAGTCACAGCTCCCCTGCTATCTGTGTGTGAGTAGTGGCCAAACTTGAGGCACCTGCCTAGTTCCAGCAGGGCACTCTGGAGCCTATTCCTGCGGCAGAGGCGTTGAGACCGGCCCTGGGGAGCATATTAAACTATTTACAACAGTAATTTACACCGAAGCTTCCCCCTCACTATTTAATCTACAGCCATATTTGTGTTTTTTTAAACTTTGGTGGGCTTTAAAAACAAGTTAATCATGCCAGCTATTAAGTCTCAGTCTTGACAGGTTGCCTTTGACTAAGCCTAAAACAGAGCAACTTTCTTTATCTAAACCTTTAACATTATACATATGTGATCTGACTGTACAGTACCACCAAAAGGAGTAGGTTTTGCTGGTTCACTGTGTTGTTGTCCTGTGTGGCACTTTGGCCTACCGGGCAATAATAAACTTAAACATATGTAGCCAACCTCTAGTCTAGATTCTCAAACCTATGCAGGTCATTTACCAAACATAACTAACACAAGCCATCTGTAAAACTCTATAGCGATAGAGCATATTAGTCTCTCACCACACAGCCACCATCATGTAACCTGGGCGTCTGGCAGTGGTTGTGACCGTAGTGCTGCCATTGTGCAAGTTCCAGTCATGGTCCCTTAATCCAGTGTCATTGTTTTCTGATCAGAATATCCCATGTGTCCTTCCAACGTAGACTCCGGAGTTCTGCCGCTGATAGCGCGGGGTCCCCAAAAGTCAGAGGACATAGTCTGCGGTAAGTCAGAAAAACGCTAGACATCCAAACCAAAAGCAGGGAGGAGAATGTGTTTTTCAGAGCCTCAGACCTGGAGTAACACAAGAGAAATGTCAAACACAGCAAAAAACATGACCACAAGATCTACAGATACACAACAGAAGCTTATACTTTTACTGATGAGATGTGAAAGTTGAAATTGAAGAGTAGGACCTATTAGGTTTTTTTTTATTATTATATCCCCATTGAACAGGTACATATACTGTTTTGTGTATGTTGTCTTTATACATGGTCAGGAATAAAAGAAAAAAAAAAATTTACACACTTCTGAAAAAAAAAAAATCAAAGAAACAACTCCTCACTAATCAGACGGACCTGTCTAAGGGTGCAGTCAAAGTGAGCCTGAAGGCAGGCAAGCATATGGAAATCCTTTGTCAGTTTATATAGTTTTACAAACATTGAAATAATAGTGTACAACCTTTATAATGTTTTAGGGCAATTTTACTAAACATTTATGTTTTCCTTTAAAAACTACTTACTGCCCATCCCAGGGAGAGCATGGTCACTAGACCTACATAACGAAAGATTTCCCAGCACACTTACAAACCAGCCTGCAAAACAATCAAAAGTGACCCTGTATAACGACTCACGTTAAAAACAGAGGGTTTTGTTTCCACACATTTGCAAATATATGCATAAACCGCAGTGCCCACATCAAGGCTCTTCTGTATACTGCAGTCCTAACTCTCTATAAATTTCCAGAGTCTGTTCCTAAGTTGGAGCACATATAGCAGTGTAATAGATTAAGGGCAGTTGTGCCTGGAGGGAGCCCACCCCTTCTTAAAAGGCACAGGGAGGCATGTGAGGCCCAGCAAGGGCACAATGGCAGCGAAGGCATCTAGTGTGTTCCTACACCCAATTTTACAAAAAAAAAGTGACACATCCCAACCCATATCTAGCCTTTGCAGCAAAGTGTACATGGATGGGCAATGCACATCAAACGACCTACCTAAGCAGGTGCTGGTGAATGTGTTCAAGCAGCGGAGGCAACAGAAGAATAAGGCAGGTCAGAGCAGGGAGGTAGTGATAAAGAAAGAGGGTCTTCTCCATTAGGAAGAATGGCAGGTAATTCACAGCCCACCCACCAAGGCACAGTATTCCTGTCAGCTGCAGCGCCTGCCATGATCCTGTAGACCAAAACACACGATAAGTGAACAGTCTATCGATAACTATCGGATATTGTTTGAGGAGACGCTGTTTGATAACATGCTACAACATGAAGAAGCAAAGACTTGCCTCCATCAGACAGACAGCGCAGACCAGGGCATTATAGGCCAGTTATAGGGAAAAAGATCAGCTGCACGGATACCAAAGACAATGCTGGTGACCAGTCTTAGGGCCTCTGTCTGCTTTTTTGGCACAGATCCATTAATCTTTCTAGTTTTAATATTAAAGCAAAACTTTAGGCAAAACTTTTTTTTTTTCTGCCATCTGTGGCTCATTGGGGAAATGTTCCTCCGCATCCTGTCCCATAGCCAAAACAGGAATTGAGAGGAAATCCCTGCAACTAAGGGAATCCCTTGCCCGACCCCCCCACCCCCGAACTAGTGACCCCATTGGAAGATTTTCCCTCTATTACTTTTCTGGAGACAACCCAAAATTTGGAACTTCCTTTTACTTTCAATGATAATTGGTAAATAGGACAAATAGAGAGGGTAAATCTCCCTAACGGGGGCACAGACAGCAAGAAAAAAAAACCTGACAGAGGTTCTAACCTCTCTCATATCTATATGAAACTCAAAAAAGTTTTGCCTTTAATTATACTTTAATGACTCCAAAGACCATAATGAGCCACCCATTAAAGCACGTAAACACACACACAGCTAAGTGCACATATGTACAGGACACATCATATGGTATACTTCATACCACCATATTGCTTTATCAATTGGAATTGGTTAAAAACCTTGTTTTCTTCCTCCTCCATGGGGGAACACAAGACGTCATATATTGTCAGGTAATACTGCAGACTACAGGAGGACTGGACACAAGCAAACAAAAAAAAATTGACCCGATAACATCTCCTTCCCCCAACAACATGGCTCAGTTTTTTTCCTTGCTGTCCTCAGGAGGATAAGCATCCATTCTGCAGTTCTGTTGGAAAAAGTCTAACCATGTTTTGCTAGCACTTTTGTGATCCATTTTCAATTTTTTTCTTCAATCAAGATTTCTCGCTACATCACTGCTTGCCCTGGCCTCTACATGGCAGCCCGAACAGCCTTTTGGCAGCAGAGCCCTAGTGTATTGTACCCAGACCCTACTGGACTAGATGTTGTGGGGTTAGCCTGAAAGTGGCCTCAGAGCACAGGCTTCTGCATTTACCACTTTCCAATCCCCGTCCTGGTAACCAGTTGTGGATTCTTTTTTAAGCCCAGAGTTGCTAGCGTAGTCTCTGAAGTGTCATTCCATGAGTAGGCTGATCAGGCTGTACACTGGGAGCTACCTCACTAATTGCACCACAGGGCACCTTTAAATTTCACTCTGTCATTTACACCACAGAAAGGGTTCATGCTGAGGGACAAAGCGCCATCATCTGCTGGGTAGTCTGTTGCACGTGCACCCTGTGTGCGCTTTCCTGCAATTCAGCATGGAGGAAGCATTGTCCTGCTGCTGCTCCACATTTACAAAAGAACGATATAGAACTATGTTCTCTGGTTTGTTCCCACTGCGTTTGTAGAATGACCTTGGTCACCTCCAGTGGGTGGTGGGAGCAGCATGTTTTCTGTCATGCCCCCCCGCCATTAGCCAGGGATCCATTAGTCTTCTCAACCCTTGCCGAAGCATCAGGTTTATTTGTGGTTTGCTTCAGCCTCTTACTCTGCTGTCATGGGTTCCATTTGTGAGCAGACTTTTGTGTCTGCTTCTAAGAATCAAGTAGTTTTTGGTGTTATCACTCAACTTGCCCATCAGACAGCAGATAAGGACTCTCCCCATCTCTGGGGGGGCTCCTCTTATTGGAGAGCTTTTGTCTCCGTGGCTATAGCCTGAATTTCCAGAACAGTTGGTTCCTTCTAAAATCGCTGGATTCCTCTTTAGTGCCGGTTCACACTACAGCAACCTGAAATTCGGCACGACTTTGCCAGGCAACTTCAAGGCAACTTCAGGGAATACGTGGGTAATTTTCCTGTAATTGTGGATCCAAATCACATCTATTAAGATAAGGATTCGACTTGGAGGCAACTTCCATTGAAATCTATGGGTACAAGTCAGCTAGAAATCGCCTTGAAGTAGTACAAGAAACTTTTCTGAAGTCGTTGCGACTTCAGTGTTGTACATTAAGACAGCTCTCATTCACTTCAATGGAATTTCTTATGTCCAGCGACTTGGGGCGACTTGAGGTCTGACAAGTTGGATCTCAAGTCGCTGTAGTGTGAACCGGCACTTAGTCAGATACTGGCGTGTCCTCATCGCAGACAGCGTTAATTTTAGTCTTAGGACTAAAATGGGATTTTAGTCCCATTTTAGTCTTCTGCAATTGTTTTAATCGTATTTAGTCGACTAAATCTCCAGTACATTTTAGTTTACTAAAATGTCCTACATTTTAGTCGTCTAAAATCTCCAGTACATTTCAGTAATTGCAATTTAGTTTTAGTCATAGTCTTTTGACTAAAATGCATTTTAGTTTTAGTCTCATTTTAGTCTTTTGACTAAAATGGCTTTTAGTTTTAGTCATCTCAATTGTTTTAGTTTTAGTCGTATTTTAGTTGACTAAAATAGTATTCATTTAGTCGACTAAAATGTTTTAGTCATTTTAGTCGACTAAAATGTTTTAATTGACTAAATTAACACTGATCACAGAGGATAAACAAGAGTCTTTTCTGCATCAGAAAAGGTAGCTTGGTGCCTGTTGTGGGTCTTGGTCTTACTGCACTGATCCCTCTAAGGGGTAGCTGGTCTTTTAAAGGGATTTTTTTTTTTTTTTTATTGTTGTCTAGTAGCCGTTCTTACCAGGAGTTTGAGTCTTTTCTGTGTCAACCATGTTAGGCTGTGTTTTTTTTTTCTTTCCCTAAATGGGAATTTTATGGTTTTTTTTCCACCAATCGGTGTGTTCAGTGTGTCCAGCTGTTCACTTGAGTCTATAATTCCACACTCCCCACTCCATTTTTTTTCTTGGTCCTCTGGCTATGTTGTTGGGTTTCCCCCGTCAGGCAGGAGGTTCAGCCTCATCAAATGTGAGATTTGAATACTGGTCCTTCAGGCAGCTCTTGAGCTGTAATTTGTACCAAGTTCTGTTTTTATTGGGCTTGTTAGCAGTTGTTGCTGTTTGCCATGCCATCCGTTGGACTGTTTTTGAACGTTCTGACAGTATATGACTTCCAGTAACCCTCAATGTATGAGAAACAAAAAATGATTGTACTCACTGTAAAATCTTTTTCATGAAGTTGATTAATTAAGGGACGCAGGTCTCACCCCTCTGTATTTATGATCATACTCTTGGTACGGTTTGCCTCCTAATAACCTCCAAGAAAAGGATTTTACAGCAAGTACAAAAATTGTATTTTAATCAATTGTGATTGGTTTAGAATGGTTGTTACCTATTTCCTTTACAGCTCAAGGCCAATGCCCAAATCTTCTTTAGCCTTATGACAGGATTACTATAGGTTGCAGTACCCAATGCAGATGCTGAGCACTGGAATGGGGAACCAGTATTTCCTTCTCTGTCTCAACTGCAGTAAAGTGTTTTATTTACTAAATAAATCATTAAATGCATCCCTGCACTTTGTGTTTGAGCCTATTCATCTTTTCACATAGCTAGGAAGCTTTAATCCTATACTGTACATATGATTTTATTTTTAAATAAACTTGCAAAAATTTCAAAACAAACTTCTTTCACTTTGTCATTATGGGGTATTGTTTGTAGAATTTTCAGGAAAATAATGAAATTTAACTTGGAATAAGCTGTAACATAACACAATGTGGAAAAAGTCAAGTGCTGTGAATACTTTGTAGATGCACTGTATTTGCATAAAATGACATCACCTTAATTCCTAAACAGACCAATCAGGACACATAAGGCTTGAACTGTCACATTACTTGCTGTCATCAGGTCACATACTTCTCTAGATATATGGACTACAGAATGGCATTATTATTTGATTATCATTATGTGTTTCCATTCACACTTCTGTTTATGTACACCCATTATTACAGACTGCTGGTCTGCAGCAGTAGGGAGGTTTTAGAACATTCATTTGCTACCTATGTCTTTGCAGTTGTGCAATGCAAAGTCAAATCGTACTCTGCATTAGTAGGCTTATAACCTTACCTTGGGGAATGTCACAAATCGCTCTTCTCTGCCGCAGCAAGTAAAAAAGGAACAGAACTGTGTACAGTATGGCGCCAATGTTTGCAGAATACCAGATGATGGGATTACCCAAGAGCTGGATCTGAGCCTAAAACCAGTCAAAAGATACAGTTACATAGATATCTAACACGTTTAGCAAAGAAGAATGACAATCTTACAAATTTACATTTCACTCTAAAAGTTCTGTAATGCTTTGTAAAACACCTAAAGTTAAAGCAGAGCTCCAACCACCACCCCTTCCCATCTTGGATAGAATTGAGAGCGTTACCTCTGCGTGTTTTTTTGCTTTCTGTCCTTGTATGCAACAATCTTCACTTCCTATACAAGTGAAATGACAAATAGACAAGTGGAAATCTTCCAACTGGGTCACTTTTTTGTTGATGGCTTCAAAAGTCAGATTTTCCCTCTTTTTGGGGAGATTACCATAAACTTACTGTTGTGCAAATGGGAAAGTAAAGCAAAATGTCTTCAAGACAATGACAGGAGTAAAAATCTGATGGAGAAATGGAAAAAGTGTGTGGCTGGAGTTCTGCTTTAATCCTGGCCACACATTATGATCCTATCACTTATTTCAAGTTAGTCAGCTAAAATAATATCACTGGCTAGAAACTTCATAGGGTGCATATTGTTTTCAGTCAGCTTGTGCCTGTGCTGGGATAATTGGAGCAGCCAGACACTAACTAAAAAGGACTGTGAACCCAGAGGAAAGCAGCCACCCAGCTGAGAGGATTGTCGACTTAAGCCAGTACACCTATGCAGCAGTCATTCCCAGTACATAAGTGTCCCAATACCTGCTGTGCCTGGCATTAAGGAAGCTGAAAATGCTGCTGTGCAGGACTGGACGAAGAATGGCACTGAGCAGACAGAAGCCTGACATTGTAAAGGCTCAGGGAGCTGCAAAAGCACGTGTACTGTGCCCAGGACTTGTGTCAATGGCACCTTAAGGGTCCTGGATCTGGTTTGGATCCCCTCCAGGGGAAGCACTGCCCTAAACCTGCCAGCAGGGTCACTGGATACACTGTACACCAGAGATCAATGCTCACAAGATCCAGCATTCACCAGGAGACAATAAAGGCTATCACCACTCCTGTATGACCAATCCAAATAAAGTCCACCTCTGCCTCACCAGGGGTACCAGGAGTTATGGTACACTGAGCCCACAAAAGAGATCCTCAGAGAGGCACATCGCCCAAGGATACCATCTAAAAACTGAGGGTTACCTGAGCTGGGATGGGGTATTGCTTGGCAAGGGATTCCTGCCTTTTCTTTTGGCCAGCATCCTTTCACCTGAAGGTGGCAGCATAGCCTATGTAGTCCTGAATATTAACTCCTCTGTGTTCTGTTATATACAATTAGGAAAGACGAGTTTATAATAGATGCCAGTAAAAAAAAAACAAAAAAACAGAAAATTCCCAGCTCAACTTAACAGCCAGCCTGCAAACAACCAAATTAACCTGTCTAACAGTTTGCATTATAAACAGGGGTTTAATTTGCGCACTATTGCAAATATATGCATAAGCTGCAAAGGCCGTGACAAGGCACCCCATTATTATCTGCAGTCCTAACTCTATACATTTTTGAGAGCCTCCATAGTAAAAATTTGGTTGGTTGCAGGCTGGCTGACAAGATGAGCTGGGAATTTTCTTTGGGTTTGTTTTATATGCCCTTCCATGTGCTCCTAGCCGAAAGGCCAGTTATAGGTGGTGGCAGGGGCCATTTCTTTATAATAGATACCAGCCTGCCTGCTTTTTTAAGGCCACAAGTCTGTCACTGGCTGGTCCCTCTGTATTTCTCATTATATTACTTAGAATATATTAAAATAGCAATATATTAATTAGTGCAGTTTTGTTACACAAGCACAGACTGTTTAGGAGGCAGATGACATGATGTACCATTTTTCTCTTCATTATTTTCACCATGCACCAGTGCAGCACTCACAGTGGTCTTTGGGTGAAGCCAGTAAGCGATGCTGGTGTCCAGGGATACCCAGTCTAGGGGGGATGAGCTGTACTTGTGTTCAGGACTTTCACTTCTCATAGTCAGCATCTTGCACTGGACAGACAGAAGATCACGGCATGTTCAATATAACAATTTACTGAAAGGGCTCATGGTCCATTAAGAAAATAAAGTTACCTGAAGTTCCCAAAACCGAGCCATGAAACTGAGATTTCTCCCAACATCCATCTGCGGAGAAGTGTGCAACTCCTTCTCTCGCTCAGACTGCTCCCGGCCTGCAGAGATCAAGATCAAGAGGCCTCAGCAAATTAAGTGAAAGCAGAGAATAAATGTCACAAAAAGACATTATTATTATACAGAGCAAGGACATACTCTTGCCATAGCGGTGCTCCTCCACATTCCAGACCAGGCTCTGGTGATAGCCCTTAGCTACCTTGTCTCCAACCACCTCCAGCTGCCGGAAGCCCCAGTCCGGTAGAGCTGACCCGCTAAGCTGGAAGAGAATTCACAGGATGGGAATTCAAAGACTAAAAGGAAAACACAGTATTTGCAGAAATCCTTAGGATTCCAACAATCATTCAGTATTTAAAGAAAATCTGTCACGAGGGAAAAATGCTGGCTGCTAGGGGATAATTTGAGTCACTGGCCTGGGACAAATTTAGTTTTCTGACTTTTTGCTGCACAGTTGTTTTGGTTTTGCAAATCAGTATGGAAGCCAGAAATGACCAGGCAACTAGCTTTTTCAGAATAAGGTTAGCAATAGCAACTCTCATGTTTTTCTCGTGACTTTAAAAGGGGGCACCATTTTTTAAATGTAGAGTTTAACCTCTTCCCACTGCCACCTCCTGGCCCTTTAAGTGGATCGAAATGCCGGGAGGCAGAGGCGGGCATTCTGATCATGTGGCTGCTGTGATTGGTTGTCACAGAGGTCACATGATCGAAAGCTCCCAATCGCAAGTATGCATCGGGAGCTTTCCGTGATAGTTTAGTTACTGTGCTGGGAGTGCACGCTCAGCGCAGTAAATGGTTTACATATAGACACATATGTGGCTGCTCGGCGTGCAGCCGATGGGAAGAGGTTCAAAAGCACTGTTAATAGGCCATTCATTTCAACGAAAAACTTCTTATAAGATTATATGTGCATTTAACTCATTCTGTGCATGTTGTTTTTCTGTAAAGGCCTACCCTGTGTAGACATTCAAAAATCCTGAGACTGCTGCTGGGTAGGGTTCCACTATCTTGAATGCAATGTCAGCAGCCTCAGCAGATTTAAAGTTGTCTTCAAGAGACACTCTATACATTCCCCTTCACTCCTCACCCAGCAGCTACATAAAAGTTTATGAAGGAAGGGACAGAGGAGCTGGGCCAGGGAATGGACTCTTCCTGGGGTAGCAAATTTTCTAGCACATTTAAAAGGCAGATTGCAAGTGAATGCAAAAGTATTTATAGAAATGAAAAACCCAAGTAAGAGTTGTACTTGATCTTTCTTTGTTTTTTATGTTTAAACATATAATGTGTTGTTTCCTAATGACCAGTGAGGCCGCCAAATAATGTTGTCAATAAGAAGCCGAGAAGAGCAGGAAGGGGTGGGCAATATGATATTTGGTCTCTGCTTAACAGATGAGAATTTGGCAGACCCTTTCACTAGCTTTCTGTTGCCAGATTTAATAGGGTTTTCCAGCTCACAGGTACAGTGGATAGAAAAAGTCTACACACCCCTGTTAAAGTGTCAGGTTTCTGTGATGTAAAAAAAATGAGACAAAGATAAATCATTTCAGAACTTTTTCCACCATTTAATGTGACCTATACACTGTACAAATCAGTTAAAACAACAAAAATCTTTTAGGGAAAGTAAAACTAAAAAACTAAAATAATTTGGTTGTATAAGTGTGCACACCCTCTTATAACAGGGGATGTAGCTGTGTTCAGAATTAAGCAATCACATTCAAACTCCTGTTAAATAGGAGTCAGTACACACCTGCCATTATTTAAAGTGCCTCTGATTAACTCCCAAATAAGAGCCCCTTCACACCGGGCCGCCCATAGCATCGGCGGTAAAACGCAGCTATTTTTAGCGGCGTTTTACCGTCGGATTAGCGGCGCATTTCGGCCGCTAGTGGGGCGCTTTTATCCCCCGCTAGCGGCCGAGAAAGGGTTAAAACCACCCGCAATGTGCCGGAATAGCGGTGTTTTGCCAGCGGTATCCCAGCGCTGCCCCATTGATTTCAATGGGGAGCAGCGGTGGAGGAGCGGTGAACACACTGCTCCTTATACGCTCCAAAGAAGCTGCTGGCAGGACTTTTCCTGACATCCTGCCAGCGCAGCGCTCCGGTGTGAAAGCCCTCGGGCTTTCACACTGGAGACAATGCTGCAGCTGTTTGAGGGCAGATTGCAGGCGCTATTTTTCACGCTATAGCGCCTGCAAAACGCCCTCGGTGTGAAAGGGGTCTAAAGTTCAGCTGTTCTAGTAGGTCTTTCCTGACATTTTTTTAGTCGCATTCTACAGCAAAAGCCATGGTCCACAAAGAGCTTCCAAAGCATCAGAGGATCCCATTGTTAAAAGGTATCAGTCAGGAGAAGGGTACAAAAGAATTTCCAAGGCATTAGATATATCATGGAACACAGTGAAGACAGTCATTATCAAGTGGGGAAAATATGGCACAACAGTGACATTACCCCGAACTGGATGTCCCTCCAAAATTGATGAAAAGACAAGAAGAAAACTAGTCAGAGAGGCTGCCAAGAGGCCTACAGCAACATTAAAGGAGCTGCAGGAATATCTGGCAAGTACTGGCTGTGTGATACATATGACAACAATCTCCCGTATTCTTCATATGTCTGGGCTATGGGGTACATCGGCAAGACAAAAGCCTTTTCTTACGAAGAAAAACATCCCAAGCCCGGGTACATTTTGCAAATACACATCTGAAGTCTCCCAAAAGCATGTGGGAAAATGTGTTCTGGTCTGATGAAACCAAGGTTGAACTCACATCACCAAAAGAGCACCATACCCACAGTGAAGCATGGTGGTGACAGCATCATGCTTTGGGGCTGTTTTTCTTCAGCTGGAACAGGGGCTTTAGTCAGTCAAGGTAGAGGGAATTATGAATAGTTCCAAATACCAGTCAATATTGGCACAAAACCTTCAGACTTTTGCTAGAAAGCTGAACAAGAAGAGGAACTTCATCTTTCAGCATGACAACGACCCAAAGCATACATCCAAATCAACAAAGGAATGGCTTCACCAGAAGAAGATTAAAGTTTTGTAATGGCCCAGCCAGAGCCCAGACTTGAATCCGATTGAAAATCTGTGGGGAGATCTAGAGAGGACTGTGCACAGGAGATGCCCTCGCAAGCTGCCAAATTTGGATTGTTTTTGCAAAGAAGAGTGGTTAAATATTGCCAAGTCAAGATGTGCCATGCTGATATAGACTCATACCCAAAAAGACTGAGTGCTATAATAAAATCAAAAGGTGCTTCAACAAAGTATTCGTTTAACCGCTTCAGCCCCGGAAGATTTTACCCCCTTCCTGACAAGAGCACTTTTTGTGATTCGGCATTGCATCGCTTTAACTGACAATTGCGTGGTCGTGCAATGTTGCACCCAAACAAAATTGACGTCCTTTTTTCCCCACAAACAGAGCTTTCTTTTGGTGGTATTTGATCACTTCTGTGGTTTTTATTTTTTGCGCTATAAACAAAAAAAGAGCAACAACTTTGGGAAAAAAAAAACAACGCATTTTTTTTAAACTTTTTGCTATAATAAATACCCCCCACAAATATATAAAAAAAACTTAGGCCAATATGTATACTTCTACATATTTTTGGTAAAAAAAATTAAAAAAAAAAAAAAAATCGCAATAAGCGTATATTGATTGGTTTGCGCAAAAGTCTACAAAATAGGGGAAAGTTTTATGGCATTTTTATTTTTTATTTTTTTTTATTAGTAATGGTGGCGATCTGCGATTTTTATCGAGACTGCGACATATTGGTGGACACATCGGACAATTTTTACACTATTTTGGGACCACTGTCGTTTATACAGCGACCAGTGCTATAAAAATGCACAGATTACTGTGTAAAAGACACTGGCAGTGAAGGGGTTAAACACTAGGGGCCAATGAAGGGGTTAAGTGTGTCCTAGGGAGTGATTCTAACTGGGGGGATGGGATTCAAGTCACATGACAGCGATCACCGCTCTCGATGACAGGGAGTGGTGATCTCTGTCATGACAAGCCAGAACGGGGAAATGTGTTGTTTACATAGGCACTTCCCCGTTCTGAGGCTCCGTGACACGACTGCCGGGAGACATCGAGTCCGCTGGTCCTGCGGGCACGGTCACGCTGTACGCGGCGGGCGCGTGCGCCTGCTATCCCCGGCTCTTAAAGGGGACGTACGGGTACACCCATTTGCCAACCATTGCCATTGTGCCGCCGTATATTTGCGTGCAGCGGTCAGCAAGTGGTTAAGGGTGTGCACACTTATACAACCATATTATTTTAGTTTTTTTATTTTTACTTCCCTTGTACAGTTTATAGGTCACATTAAAAGGTAGAAAAAGTTCTAAAAGATTTATTTTTGTCTCTTTTTTTACATCACATAAATCTGATATTTTAACAGGGGTGTGTAGACTTTTTATATCCACTGTATACCACAAAGCTAAAATCTACGCAAATGAAAAAAAATACAAAAACTATGTGTTCACTCAAATATCACCACATATATTTTGAAATGTAACAACTATTATAACCTGAAATCGTTGTATTCATTTCTATAGTGTTCCGCATAGCAGGGATCAGACTAAGACCCCTTTCACACTGGTGCACTGTTCTGTTGCCTGTGTAACCATTCACATACATTGCGTTATGAAAAGTCCTGCATCTATGGTACATTTTTCCAGTGGTGTGGTACTCATGCACAAGAGGGAAGAGAAGAAGTGACATAGAATGCTGCAGCCAGATTTACTGATGCACCGATTGTGCCAATGTTGAGCAGAGATCTCCCTGAGATACCTTCCCCATCCGTGGGCAAGCTTTGAGCAGGCAAGGAAAACCTTTGTTCTGCCTGCCTTCTTACAGTCAGATTAAGGAATGTGTGCAGGTAGGTCTTCCCCACTCTACCACTTCCTGAGCTTAATCAGGGGAAAGACTCCCTGAACAAGATTTTTCCAGCTGACAATTACTGTTCCCCACTCCCCTAGAGACCGTGCCCACAGTTCTCAACGTCTCTCTTCTATGGGCACAAACATGGAAATTCCCAAAAGACCACTTCTCTGACAGTACACTTATTTATCAGTTCATGCTGGTTTACCACTTCAGATCCAACTTTATCATTTCTAATGAATTTCTATTTTCATACCTTCAATGTTGCAGTTGTATTCACATGAACAAGTCTGACTTCAGACAAGATGGTTTTCCATGTGTCCTTGTCAGATTCCCTGTTTACAATCTCCTGTAGATAATAAAGAGAGATTCAGTAACAAAGCTGGGATAAACAGTCAAATAAATAGTCATATACCCAAAACGTATCAGTGCATCTTCCCTTATCAATATCCACAAATGGGTCTACCCACATGATAATATTAATGGGAACCCTTCCTACATCAAAGTAACAAAGTGAGACCAAATGCTGACACTTACCACCTTCCATAGTGTCTGAGCTGGCATTGAAATATTATAATCGACATAGCAGGAGATCTCTTGGGAATATGGTGAAAGAGGGGCAGCCACGTCATGTCTGAAAAGAAAGGTCAATTAATAGCTTGTATAACTATATCACATTTTTATATGTTTCAACCAAGAACAGGCTTGTATTTACAATAGCCTAGTGTGGGAGTTTCCAGGGATTAGCAACATATGCTGAATTTTTGCTGATTGAAACTGAACTAAATCAATCAAGCAGCTCAACGCCCAGCAAAAATACATATATAAAGGTGATGTTTAATGTGCCAATGGATTTGTTTATTTCATACTGATAATCGTATGACCCAGACCTTTGTGAGATAGCACTGCCAGATCCAGCAGCAGCTGGCACACATGGTCTTATAACACAACCCTAACCTGCCAACTGAACCATTAAGGAGCAGCAGCACACTGATGAGTTATCCGCTATACAAACGCTTCTCTCTCTTCTTGACTGCATAATGACAACCAGCACATGAATCAATGGCTGCCTTATAGCTGCTGCCTCTTCAAGTCTAAGTGCTGCTGTATAGGAGGTTACATGAAACTGATATCAGGACAAGGTCAGCTACTTACACAGGTTAGCTGCATATGTTTTATGATGAAACCATCTTCCAGCTTTAAGGAAAAATTCAGCAATTAACCACTTGCTTACTGGGCACTTATACCCCATTCCTGGCCAGGCCAATTTTCAGCTTTCAGCACTGTCACTCTTTGAATGACAAATGCGCAGTCATAATACACTGTAACCGTATGAAATTTTTATTATTTTTTTCACACAAATAGAGCTTTCTTTTAAAGGTATTTATTCACTACTGGAGTTTTTATTTTTTGCTAAACAAAAAAAAGACCGAAAATTAAAAAAGAAAAAAAAAAAAACAGGTAATTTTTCTCCTTCATTGATGGGCGTCGATGAGGCTGCACTGGTGGGCACTGATGGGTGGCACTGGTTAGCAGTGCTGATATGCCCTGTTAGGTTGTGCACTGGTGGGCACTGCTTAGCAGCAATGGGTCTGGAGTGTGCGGGACCGATGTCTCGTTTCCTCCAGACGGTAATCTGCTTTTTTTTTTCTCCTCACCCTGTCAGCATAAGGAAAAAAAAAAGCTGATCACATGGTAAGGGGCGTCAGACTCGCTGGTCACAGAGCAAGTTGTGCTCCCCGGAGGGTGCACGCATGCATCACATGCACGGGAGGACATACATGGACACCTTCCCGGCAATTTAACCCCACGCTGTAGCCGTCTTTCGGCAAGAGGTTAATAGCCCAGTCATGTGAAGAATGAAGCCAGGATTCAGCAATACCAATTAAATCATAGTTCTCTACATGCACCAAAGTTTTCAGCTCACCTATTTTGCTTGGCAGACCTCTGATTGTATGATTTTTTTTTTTCCCTTTTATAGGTTGAACTAGATGGGCTTGTGTCTTTTTTTCAACCTGACTAACTATGTGCCACACATTTCTGCATGCTATCATATGTGTTTGTGAACAGATAAGCTTTTATCAGCATTTTCTGGCTGAAAAAAAAAAACATTTATCAGCGTTTGAGCAGAATAGCATGTGGGAGTATAGTTTTGCTTAAAAAAAAAAAAAAAGCTACAGCTCTTTATAGCTATCACTACTAGCGTTTTTATAATGTCCAGTGTGCATGAGGCCCAATACTGTATGGCTACAGACAATAAACAGAGTTAACACTTTGATACATACGTGTTGAGGAATCGAGCTGTCATGCCATGCACAAGTTGTACGGTGTCTCCGTGACGCACAGCACGTGGCGGTGAGCTGACAATCATTTCCTGTCTGCCAAAGGACGATACAGAACATTATCATCATTTCTCTTTGCCTCTGTTGACCAAACAGCTGTGACAATATGATTACTGTATGGTTACCTGGATGGGTCCTTGACAATCCACCAGTTATTGACATCTTTGTAGGGATAACAGGTGACCTGCTGCTGGTGTGAACTCCCGCGTCCTCCCTCATACCTGCACAAAGGGTATTAGAGTGCTCAGCACACACAAGATGAGAGGCACCGATAAGAGAACAATGGCTTATGTGTCAGAGTAGCCATCTCTCCCTATAATCCAATAAGTCTGTGTACATAACCTGTAATCAACAGAAAATATCCACTGTGTGTGTATACAAAGGCTCAGCTGAATTGAAAGCCAACATCCTACAGAGGAAAAGGTGTAAGATTGCAGACAGCAAATCCTTACGTGCAAAATCGTATGACAAGTCATTCTCCATGATTTTCAATGACTACCATTCATATTGGCACGACTTTAAGTCATGCCGACTTCAAAGTAGTCCCTGCACTACTTTGGTCCAACTTCCATACGATTTGTACTCCATAGACCTCAATGTTAAACCCTCAAGTAGCATGCAAATCGTACCTGAATAATATAGACACGATTTCAGCACTACTTTGTAAGCACAAGCTGAGAATGGTTAATGCCAAAGTTTTGGCAAAGTAGTACTGCTCCCAAATTGCGGCCACGAAATCGCGGTAAAATCGTGCGCCTTTGAAGTCGTATAAGTGTGAAAGGGGCCTTAAGATGCTGAAAGAACCCCAAAAAAGAAATGGCTAGGACAAGCTACAAAAACAATATTATATGGAACATATACACTGTACACATAATAGTTCCCACACCCCCACAGGAAAGTTGTAACATTTCTACACTTTTTATTTCGTCAAAAGAAGGTACCTAATGACTGGCTATAAGCTTTTTCAGGAGCGTTTTTTAAAATGGCGCCTCTCGCTATACAAACTTTGATCAAAATATTTGAGCAGAAGGATAAGAATGTGCTTTCCACATGCGACTGTATTTTTCAAACCTCATAGGCTATGGAAAAAAAACTATAATTTGGAAAAAAAAAAACTATAATTTAAAAAAAAAAAATAAAGGATCCTTTTCTCAGATTTGGGAGCTGAGCATCTTCTCTTCTGATAACACCCTGAACAATTTATTTTGAAGGGAACAAAAGAATTGCCTCTTTATAGAGGGAACTCATTGAACAAGGACCTTCATAGTAAGATTCTTTTAAATTAAAGCTGTAGATTTAAAAATATTGAAAATTAGATTTCTGATGACATCATCATGTCAAAAGTAGGGTTTTTAAAGGTGCTCAGATTATAACCAAACGATAATAGCCAAACCACAATCAAAGCAAAAAAATACATTTTTCCCAGCACTCATAAAACACAGATATTAGTAGGTAAAAAAAGTCCATTGCACCATCAGCAGCTACTACACCCATCATTCAGTATATAATAGCAGTTAAAATGTTACAATTTTAATTACAATGATACATAAAATCCATAAAAGAGCTGCTTGAACTCCTAACAAACATCCATATTACACACTAGGGCTGCAACGAAAGATTATTTTCATAATCGATTAGTTGGCCGATTATTGTTTCAATTAATCAGATAATAACCTTTAAAAAAAATGTGGTGTAAAAATTTAGTTAATATGAAAGTTTTAAAAAAAAAAGGCAATTTATTCTTAAATATCTATATGCAGTAGTAAATATAACTATATGGTTCGGGGTCAAAATCTTTAATCTGCTCTCTGAGAACAGACAGAAGAGTTAAAGAAAAAAAAAAAATTTAAAGACTGTTTTGCTAATTTTTAGACAGAACTGTAATCTATTAAATGCTGGCCATGCAAAAACAATGTCTTCCTTCAAAAAAAAAAAAAAAAAAAAAAAAAAATTTTATGATTTAACGATTTTCTAATCGTTAAATGCGGTCAAATTAACATTCATTTTCGACCACAGTGATGGGAAAATTTAAAGGAGTAGAATGGAGAATGGAAAACTTCTTGGTCAGACAGTGTATGTGGTTTTCGTTCAGAAATTACATTAATTTCAAAACTGAATGTTAAAAGCAAGTGAAATTTTCAAACGACATTCTTTCATTCAGCGAATGTACAAAGATTTTTTGTATGAATATTCTCATCTGAAAATCGATACATGTATGGCCAGCATAAGGCTCGGTTCACACCTATGCAGCTTGCTTTTGATCTGTTTCTGCAGTGCTTTTTGCTGTGCATTTTGCACTTTTTACACATGCGATTTTGCTGTGATTTTTTTTTTGTTATGCTTTTTTTTGGCCAATTTGTTGCTGGGCAGATTAAAAGATTAAAAAAAACACAAATTGCTGCAAAGACTCACTACATGCTTTTCTGCAGCTTCTCCACTGAAATCTATTGAACCCTTGACCCTTTCCAAATACGCAGCGGCTGAAAAAAGCATAGATGTGAATGTGTCCTATAGGAAACCATGTTAAGTAAACTGAAGTGTGTTTCTGCAAAAAGCACCAAAAAAAAAACAAAAAACAAAAAAAAACAAAAAAAACCCAAAAACTAAAATTAGCCCTCTATAGTACAAAAAGATAATCGCTACTATAAGGGGTTAATTTATACTGTGAAACAGTGACCCTAATAATATATATTACTTTTATCACATGTATAATAATAAATACACCCAAGTAGGATATATGGGCATTATAACTAGGAGTCAGACATGAAGCTATATGAAGGGTAGAAAGGAGATAGAAATCTTTACTATTAAAGTAGTACTAAAAACTGAGAGACTTTTTTCATCATGGATATGATACATTTTGCATAAAGCAGCCCTAATTCTCCTCTTGTAGGGTCCCCCACTGACACTTCTGGCTCCTCCTGCCTTTAGAGTGCCCCAATAACAAGCTGCAAAGTATAGTATAGATTGCCCCAATAGCAAGGTAAAAAAACTTTTTTAGAAGCACTCACTTCCTGCCCAAGACTACATGTCCCATGAGGCATTGCTCCTCACACATTTACAAGAACATTTACAAGTTCTCAGGCACTTACTGACATGTATGGATGGTGTAGTGAGCTGTATGTGTGCTTCACTGTATTTCCTAACATGTAAACAAATAATGCATTCTGTATGCAGGCCAACTAATTAGCTGGCCAATTAACCAATTATGAAAATAGTTGACAACTATTTTCATAATCGATTGGCTTCCGATTAATCGATTAGTTGTTTCGGCCCCATTACACACGGTGGTAAAGTTGTCAAAATCCTTTACACAACGGCTTCTACATGTTTCACCAACATGGCTTCTTCAGGAAGTAAATGTGTGTAGGATACTATTGAAGATACAAAAACATTCATGTAAGATAACTTTAACCGCTTGCCGACTGCCTAGCGTAGATGCGCAGCAGCAAAGCGGCCTCCCTTGCGCTGGATCACATACCTAGTACGTGATCCGCACTCCTGCTGGCCTGGCTGTGCTGTGATTTGTTACAGCACAAGCTGATCAGTGGGTCTCGGCCAATGATTGGCCGCTGCCACCTGCTGATTGGTTCTGTGATTTATGGAACAGAGGTCTGTGATTGTAAACAATAAAGAGCTCTGTTGACCGACAAGGGATCTTGCTGTTTTTTTTGTTTCCTGCTAAGCAGAAAAAAAAAACACAACATGATCCTTAGAAAAAGTACACACATTACACACACATTTAACCCTTTGATTGCCCTAAATGTTAACCCCCTCCTACCCAGGGTCATTAGTACAGTGACGGTGCATATTATTGGCACTGATCACTGTATTAGGTGATGTCAGTGGAAGTTAGTTCTGCCGAGTGTCAGATTGCCCTCCCATTATAAATTGCTGATTACTGCCATTAGTAATAAAAAAAAAAAATCCAGTATATATATATATATCTCATAGTTTCTAGAGGCTATAACTGTCGCATTAACCAATCAATATACATTTATTGGGATTTTTTTTACCAAAAATATAAATCAGAATGCATTTTGGTCAAAATTTATGAAGAAATTTAAATGTATTGGATATGTGTGATAGCAGAAAGTAAAATGTTTTTCTTTTTTTCAAAATTGTCAGTCTTTTTTCATTTATATTGCAAAAAATAAAAAACCCCAGCAGTGATCAAATACTGCTAAAAAAAGCTCTATTTGTGTGAAAAAAATGATATAAATTTTGTCTGGGTACAGCGTTGCATGACCGCATAATTACCAGTTAAAGTAACGCAGTGCTGAAAAGAAAAAAATGGCCTGGTCATGAAGGGGGTAAAATCTTCCAGAGGGCAAGTGGTTAAATGACATATACGCATGCATGTGCAAATAGGCCTTAAAGCACCCACCCAACTGCCCCAAGACTGTAAGGAGTGCCACCAAATGGAACAAAAACGGGGAATACTCCACAGCCCCTAGGGGCAAATCCAAGGCCAACCGCAGAGGAGGGTCTACAGACCTAGGGAAAATTCTAGTAACATAGATATACAGGTTGTCTATTCATTCTCAAAAATACATTTTTTTATACTACATGTTACCCTGTCAAAAGGGCTTTATACTTACCAAAACATAAGAAAAATGATCCACTAGGAGGAGCCAAAGCACCACTGTAGTGTAAAGGATCTTGTCAACGTTACCACCATGTGTAATATGGATTAGGAGTTCATTTAAGCCCTTTTATAGATTTTATGCATCATTGTAATCATTGCAGTGGCTTCCAGCATGTCAACATTCTATCGCAGCTACCTGGACCACAGGTCTGGGCTGCCCCACTGTAAAAAACAATTGTTTTTTGTGTGTCCTAACAACGACTGGTGTTCCAGTGCAGAAAAACACCAGAAACAGCAATATGTGTAAACAGGCCCATCGCTTTTAGTGATCCTTTAAAGAAGACCTGCCAAATACAGAAACGGACACTTCTCTTGCTGGAAATGCTGTCTGTGTGCCTGCTGTCATACTAACCCTTCTGCAAAACTTTCCCTGATGTGTGTTCATTTTGCAGGCAAGTAACTCAGTACTGAAGTAAATGGATCAGCATGGCAGGTAGGTGGGCAACTAGTTTTTAGAAGGCCAGCACTGACAGTTAACATATTTCACTCATGACAGGTTTTCTTTTTAATACAATTACAACACAAAGCATTTTGTTTTGCGTTTACTAGTCAGTCTAATTAAAACAGGAAACTGCTCCAAAACAAAGAATTTAATTTTGGATGGAGTGCGGAAGTGTTAGATGCCCTTCCAGCTTTATAAAACTAACTAGATTAAAGTTAAAAAAGTAAATAAAAATATCTTACACTTTGACTTCCAACACGCTCCCCTAATCAAGGCAACATCACTTGACCTTCTCTGAGGTCCTGGTAAAGCAGAGGCTATGGATAAGAAAATGTGCTCCTGCACAGTATAGGAGTGCATTCTCCTGTTATTTGGAACCCAGGATCCTATGTGTTGGGCCCAATGACTTCACCCGGCCCCACAGGAGGGGGGTAGCAAGTCAGGGTGTAAAATATATTTTTTTAAATTTTACTTTTTTTTTTTTTTAAATTTAATCTAGTGTTTTTATCTGAGGGGTAAAGGGGTTAACGAATAAGCATTTTTATTTTAGTCCTGCTTTGATCCTGATGTCTGCACATATGTGTATGTGGCCCTTCAAAATTCAGGCTCCCAAGTGACATTGTTTTTTTTTTTACTCCTGGTTCATGCCCATGATTTATGAAAAGTATTTTTGACCTCATACTAGAATAAAATGTCAAATGAAGAAATTGCTGTTTGGATTATGATAGATAGATAGATGGACAGATAGAGAGGCAAGATTTTTAATGCAGAAGAAACATTCTTTGTCTCTTCTGCATTAAAGCGTTTGTTACCCCAACACTTCATATTCCTGTACCATATACTTACATAGTTAGGTTGAGAAAAGATACTTGTATGAGAATGTATCCTGTTTTCTTTGTATTGTTTCCTTTATGTGAAATCTCTGGTGTTCCTGCTAGTCCCCTTGCTTTCCTATTAAAAACTGTCCACACTAAGTACTAGAGCATATTGTCAGTTATTTAGCTGTGCTGGGAACTCAGCCTGCTCTCCTACAATTATCAGACTTGTCTTGACACATTCTCCCCCCCCCCCAGGCACAGCCATTCCCTGGGAAGCTCGGTGTACTGCTGTATCACCTCCCCCCAGTTCTTATGGAGCTGAGAACAGAGGGGATGTGATCACTTATAGAAAAAAAAAAAGGGGGGGGGAGGGTATTTATACTTTTTATATATCTACACAAAAATGTTTTGCTTTCCATTTCTATTTTAAACTGAATAGGTTGTTTTACAAGGTGATAGTTTACAAATCACTTTAAAGTTATCTACCTGCCAGTCTGCTCCTGTACAGTGCACTGCATACCTTGAGAAACTTGGCAATGCCGAAGCTGACTGAACTACTGTGCATGTGTGAGAGTTTTGTCATAGCAGCCAGAGATTGATGCCTGGAAGCTGGCCTCTCAAAGATGTCAGCGGCCCGTGGGGAGCTCCAGGACACTGCATTGCTGGACTGAAGGTGAGTATAGTTTCACTTTAACCACTTCCATACTGGGCATTTTCACCCCCTTCCTGCCCAAGCCAATTTTCAGCTTTCAGCGCTGTCACAATTTGAATAACAATTGCGTGGTCATACAACACTGTATCCAAATGAAATTTTTATCATTTTTTCCTCACTAATAGAGCTTTCTTTTGGTGGTATTTGATCACCCCTGCGGTTTTTATTTCTTGCGCTATAAACAAAACAAGAGTGACAAGTTTGAAAAAAATCACAATATTTTAAAATGTTTGCTATAATAAAATATCCAAATTTTTTTTTAAACAAATTTTTTCCTCAGTTTAGGCCGATACATATTCTTCTACATATTTTTGGTAAAAATTATCGCAATAAGCGTAAATTTATTGGTTTGCACAAAAGTTATAGCGTCTACAAAATGAGGGGATAGATTTATAGCATTTTTATTATTATTTTATTTTTTACTAGTAATGGCAGTGATCTGCGATTTTTATCGTGACTGCGATATTGCGGCGGACACATCAGACAATTTTGACACATTTTTTGGGACCATTCACATTTATACAGCGATCCGTGCTATAAAAATGCATTGATTACTGTATAAATGTGACTGGCAATGAAGGAGGGGGCGCTGTAGGGTTAAATGTGTTCCTAAGGAGTGATTCTAACTGTGGGGGGAGGGGATTCACAAGGGGAGGAGACCGATCAGTGTTCCTCTGTACAAGGAACACACCATCGGTCTCCTCCCATCTGACAGGACGTGGATCTGTGTGTTTACACACAGATCCATGGTCCTGCTCAGTTACCGGGCAATCGCGGGTGCCCGGCGGACATTGCGGCCGCCGCCACCACGCGCACTGGGGCCCGAGTGACGTGGCGGGCGCGCCCCCTAGGGATCCTGGAAGGCAGCGCCGTCATATGACGGCGGCCCATGATAACAGCTGCACCGTCCCGCCGTCATATGACAGTGGGCGGGCAGCAAGTGGTTAAAGATGATGTATAAATTATCTGCTAATAAATAGCTTGTGTACAGTTGCAAACAAATTTCCCAGCTGACAAATTGGCCTCTTGGATAGCAAACAATCAGATTGAAAGATCTAATCATACAGGGTCAACACCTGGCATATGTACAGGTGCATCTGAAAAAATCTGAATATCATCACAGTTAATTTCTTTCAGTAACTCAATTCAAAAAATGAAAATCATATTATAAAGGTTCATTACACACAGAGTGATATATTTCAAGCATTTGTTGCTTTTAATTTTGATGATTATGGCTTACAGCTAGTGAAAACCCAAAATGCAGTATCTCAGAAAAACAAAATATTACATAAGACCAATAAAAATAAAGGATTTTTAATACAGAAAAGTTGTCTTACTGAAAAGTATGTCCATGTACAGTATAGTATGCACTCAATACTTGGTCGGGGCTCCTTTTGCATGAATTACTGCATCAATGCAGCGTGGCATGGAGGTGATCAGCCTGTGGCACTGCTGAGGTGTTATGGAAGCCCAGGTTGTATTGATAGCGGCCTTCAGCCCGTCTGCATTGTTGGGTCGGATGTCTCTCATCTTCCTCTTGGAAATACCCCACAAATTCTCTATGGGGTTTAGATCAGGCAAGTTTGCTGGTCAATCAAGCACAGTGATACCATGATTATTAAAACAGGTATTAGTACTTTTGGCAAAGTGTTGTCACGTGCCAAATCGTGCTGGAAAATGAAATCGGCATAAAGCTGGTCAGCAGAGGGAAGCATGAAGTGCTTTAGAATTCCTTGGTAAATGGCTGCGCTGACTTTGGACTTGAAAAAACACAGTGGACCAACACCAGCAGATGACATGGCTCCCCAAATAATCACTGTGGAAACTTCACACTAGACCTTATGCAACTTGGATTATGTGCCTCTCCACTCTTCCTTCAGACTGTGGGACCTTGATTTCCAAATGGAATGCAAATTTACTTTTATCCGAAAAGAGGACTTTTGACCACTGAGCAACAGTCCAGTCCTCTCTCTACCTAGCCCAGGTAAGATGCTTTTGACATTGTCTCTGGCTCTGAAGTGGCTTGACACAAGGAATGCGACAGTTGTAGCCCATGTCCTGGATACGTGTGTGAGTGATGACTCTTGAAGCACTGACACCAGCGGTAGTCCACTCCTTTTGGATCTCCCCCAAATTCTTGAATAGCCTTTGCTTCACAATCCTCTCAAGGCTGCAGATATCCCTGTTGCTTGTGCACCTTTTTCTACCACACTTTTTCCTTCCGCTCAAATTCCTATTTTTAAGCTTGGATACAGCACTCTGAACAGCCAGCTTCTTTAGCAATGACCTTTTGTGACTTACCCTCCTTGCGGAGGGTGTCAATGACTGTCTTTTGGGCTACTGTCAAGTCAGCTGTCTTCCCCATGATTGTGTAACCTATTGAACCAGACTGAGAGACCATTTAAAGGCTCGGGAAACCTTTAGAGCCCTTTCACATGGAGCTGCACCAGGCGTTAGCGGTAAAGTGCCAACGCCTGGCGCAGTTCCATGGTGCTAGCAGGGGACTTTTAACCCCTGCTAGCGGCCGAAGAAAGGGTTAAATGCGCCTGAAAAGTGTTGCTTTGGCAGCGCTGCCTATTCATTTCAATGGGCAGGGGCCCATTTATGGGCAAAGATGCTGCTTGCAGGACTTTTTCTAACGTTCTGCAAGCGCACAGCTCCAGTGTGAAAGCACTCGGGCTCTCACACTGGGGCTGCAGGGGAGGCGTTTTTTCAGGTGCTATTTTTTGCCCAAAAGAGCCTAAAAAACGCCCCAGTGTGAAAGGGGTCTTACAGGTGTTTTGAATTAAATTAGCTTTTTTAGGAGTGTGACACCATGAGTCTACAATATTGAACTTTTTCAAAATATTTGAATTTTCTGAGATACTGAATTTTGGGTTTTCACTAGCTGTAAACCATAATCATCAAAATTAAAAGAAAGAATCACTTGAAATATATCACTCTGCGTGTAATTAATCTATATAGGAGTTTCACTTTTTGAATTGAATTACTGAAATAAAATTAACTTTTTGATTATATTGTAATTTTTGTGAGATGGGCCTGTATTTGTTTAATCGTATAACTGCTTCTAAAGGTCTCCTATATGAAATGGGTGTCGAACCCTCACACTAAATGCCATCGTTTGCTTTTTTTTTTGTTTTGTTTAAAGGATAGCCCAAATTGCTGCAGGTCAGGCCACTTGCAACCAAGGATGTGATTGATGCCCTGACCTCCACGGTATGGGCAGTGTTAACTCCATGTGACAAAATTCTAATCAGCGCAATCACCAACTCAATTATTTGTGTGGAATGTCACCTAACTTATATTATTAGCCTAATACCCTAGGGCTGAGACTGCTGCTAAGACTTTCTTGAGTGTGTCCACCAAACTCTCCTCAAACATAAAGTGCAAAGTCTAATTGCAGCACAATCACATATTACAAACAAAGTGAACCAACTGTAATATCAAATATAATAAAAACAGTGTAAAAAGTCCCATGCATAGAACTCCACCACTGTGTTGATATAAAGTGACAGTTCGTATAGTTTCGTCCAATGTGTTCGTGCCTACCATCTCTGAATAAATTGCCTGCTCACCTCCAATATCTGACCCCACTAAAGAGTCATCATGAACTCCACTAAGATGGTATTGCAACACTCCTCCTGCTCCTGTCCCTGAATCACGCTACTTCACTTCTTTATTCTCGATCATTACGTCAAAGAAGTAATAGAAAAGACCATAGTGCTCTCTGCTTCCTAATGTTTATTAAAACCGAACAGGGTATTAAAAGCACTCACAGGAATATATGAACAACTAGCTTATAGTCAGCTCACCATTCTGATACAAATGGCTGGTTGTGACGTCATGGGCTTTGGCTCCTCCCACCCATATATGTTCCGCCCTCGTATTGGGCTTCTGCAGCAGTTCTATGCATGGGACTTTATACACTGTTTTTATTATACTTGATATTACAGTTGGTTCACTTTGTTTGCAATATGCGATTGTGCTGCACTTTAGACTTTGCATTTCAGTTTTAACCCCTGTCTCCTATGCAAATACATCTTAGATTGTAAGCTCCGAGCGGGGCCCTCTGATTCCTCCTGTATCAACCGGTTCTCGACCGGCGCACGCCGATGTACGTCGGCAGAATGGCACGGCTGGGCAAATGGGCGTACCCATACGTCCCTTTAAATTTGTCGCTGTGCCACTGCGTACGTGCGCTGGCTGGGAGCTCTCTGAGTCGGGTCGCGGGTCCCGCGGACTCGATCACCGAGGGGATACCTGCAATCGCCTCACGGAGAGGAAGAACGGGGAGATGCTAATGTAAACAAGCATCTCCCTGTTCTGCCTAGTGACAGTGTCACTGATCTCTGCTCCCTGTGATCGGGAGCAGAGATCAGTGACGTGTCACACATAGCCACGCCCCCCCCATTAGAATCACTCCCCAGGACATACTTAACCCCTATACTGCCCCCTAGTGGTTAACTCCTTCACTGCCAGTGTCATTAACACAGGAATCAGTGCATTTGTATAGCACGGATTGCTGTATAAATGACAATGGTCCCAAAAATGTGTCAAAAATGTTTGATATGTCCGCCATAATGTCGCAGTCATGGAAAAAAAAAAAAAAAAAAAAAAAAAAACGCTGATCGCCGCCATTACTAGTAAAGAAAAAAAATTATTAATAAAAATGCCATAAACTATCCCCTATTTTGTAGACGCTATAACTTTTGCGCAAACCAATCAATATACGTTTATTGCGATTTTTTTTTTCATCAAAAATATGTAGAAGAATACATATCGGCCTAAACTGAGGAAAAAAAAATAGTTTTTTTTTTTTTATATATTTTTGGGGGACATTTATTATAGCAAAATGTAAAAAAATAATGCTTTTTTTCAAAAAAATTGTCGCTCTTTTGTTTATAGCGCAAAAAATAAAAACTGCAGGGGTGATCAAATACCACCAAAAGAAAGCTCTATTTGTGGGAAAAAAAGGACGTCAATTTTGTTTGGGAGCCACGTCGCACAATTATTAGTTAAAGCGACGCAGTGCTGAATCGCAAAGAGTGCTCTGGTCTTTGGCCAGCAAAATGGTCTGGGGCTTAAGTGGTTAAATTGTATTGTTACTGTACGGTCTGCCCTCACATTGTAAAGCACTGTTGCAGATATTATATACACACACACACACACACACATCCATCCTGTACAATATTAATAATAATATACTCACATTACTGGATAAGTGTGCTTGTGTGAGTGCAACCAGCAAGGCACTGGTTTACCAAAGGCGTTCCGAAGGGTGATCTGGGAGCCAAATGCCACCTCTAGTGGCTGCCCCTGGGTAATCCGTGACAGACCTCCCTGGAAACCAGAAATTAACAGGATTAACAATTTAGAAATAATGTCTATAAACATACGGCATGTCATCAAAAGGCTTCATTCTACACAACACCCCCCGGTGTCAGAATGGCTTCACATTAGAACCTCAAAATGTTAACGTGCCTTCACACTAGATAATTAGGGATGTATTTACAAAACAAAATCTGCATAGCAATTCACCCAGTAAAAGTGCATGTACATTTGTTCTGTGCAAATGGGAGCTGGTCAATTGATTTGAAACACAAAAATACTGCAATTGGCCACTAGATGGAGCTAAGTATCATAGGAAATTACAGTTGTCAAAGGGACAGGAAAAACAGACAGTAATAATAACCTGACAGGAGGTTCTAATCCCTCCCCACTTTACTTAAAACGGTTTTGCTTTGGTCTGTGTTCCAACTGGGGTGATTTTCCCATGCTCCCAGTCAGGAAGTTAGGGTAAAAAGCACTCCAATGGGCACACAGACTGCAAACAAAAAACTGAAACAAGTTCTAACTCTTACCCAGTCTTAAACTACAAAAAAAAAAAAAAAAAAAGTTTTGGAGTTGATCTTTAAATGTCTGCTTTTACCTCTTGAACCTTTGATATTAGCAGGCCATCATTGAGGCACCGCAAGAAATAGTGAGCCATTGCTTTGGTAATTTATGTTCTTTCATCCTAGTAGGTAGCACCTAATAAAAAAATCAACATGTAAATCAACATCTACCTCCAGACTAGCTTGGAATGCACTGCTCATAATGTGATCATGGGGCCCGGAGTGAGTCAGTATGGATAGGTGTATAAAGAAGGTTCCCAGGTAAAGAGCTGCAGGTACAAACAGAAGAGCGAGGCAGCGCGCTCCCAAGTGAAACACCACTGACATCTGCAAGAGAGTGAGCAGAGATGAAGGAATTGCTGGTCACACAGTCACTGCGCTGATAAGACAAGTACATACATTGGAGAGTTTACGGTCACCAATCAGCTGCCAGCTATGGACTCCAGCTATCCCAAGAATCAGAAGATAAGTGAAGAGACCCATGTACTTCACCCTGAGAGCAGGAGATGAGTGTTAGAGGAGGATCATACAAGGGAAAGGTACGAGAAAGGTAAACTCAAAATACAACCTACCCCACAGCAAATGAGCAGGAAACACCTGTCAAAACGAGCCAGAACCACCAAGACAGGGAAAACGGACTGGAAAGAGGAAAACACCATTATAATTTATCTATGCATGCTATGGTCTCAGCTATGTAAAGTATACCTAAATCCAATCACTAAAAGATTTGAAACGTTACTGTAATATCTAAAGTTGTTTTTGGGGCTCAAATACACTAGCGCACAGGTGTCAAACTGGCGGACCTCCAGCTGTTGCGGAGCTACAAGTTTCATGAGGCATTGCCAGGCTGGCAGTTACAAGTATGACTTCCGCAGGCAGAGGCATGATGGGACTGTAAGCTCCACAACCGCTTGAGAGCCTGCCAGTCTGGCTGCTTTTGTCACCCACTGGCTATCAGCCCAAGAACTGAGCAATCACATGACCACTGGTCGCTCAGTTATCGGTCAGCTGTGAGTAGAGAGCGGTGACCGTCAGTCACCGCTCTCTGCTCTGCCCCTCTAGCGCTCACTGGAGCGCTGGGCTGAGGAGAGGGTGAGAGGAGCTGGCTTGAGCTCTTAGTGGCGCCCTGAGAGGCTGAGCCAGCTGCCAATCAGGCATCTGGGTGGATTCTGACATTGTCAGGATTCTTCCAGAGCCTGAAGTGACTCTGACGTCAGTCGACAATGAGCTTTAGCCTCCTGTCGGCTGATTCTGGGTCACAGGAGTGCAAAAGTACGTACACCCCTTTGACCAAGAAGACAGTAAAGAAAAGTAAGAAAAGAAAGTAAGCTTTTATTAGACTATCAAAAATAACTAAATGTTGGTATTGTGATAACATTGCTGATGTTATAAAATGAAAGTGTATGCTGTGACCATTTAACTCCTTCAAATGGTTTGTCCTAACCCTCTTACTACCACTTTCGCTAGACAACTTGGTCAGTTAAAGCATAACTTCACTTTCGGGAGGGGGGAATAGCAAATAAAAGTCATATTGTAATTGAATGTTATAAAAAAAAGTAAGTTTACTGTTCAGATTATGTAAACACTTTAGTGTGTATGATCTGGGAACAGGTTCACTTTAAGGTAGTCATCTTCTTTTGCTCACCTGATCTGCTGGTAACTCTGAAACTTGAGGTATGACAGGAAGGTCAGAAGAATGAAGAAGATGAGGACAGGTTCCAGCAGGATCAGCCGTGACTGGGTGATTAGTGCATTTTCTAGAAAACAGCATAAGGAAACATTTTTAAATTCCTGCACATTAACTGTCAGATCAAAGTGCTTCTCTGTACAGAAATTGGACTGCGGTCCTCAACCACACGCTTAGGATCTAGCAGCATGCCCAACTTCTATATGTTCCAAGGACCATGCATGGATTATTATCCTTACCTGCTAGCTAACTTGTCCCTGCCTCTACACTTTTATGTTTTTATAAGTTACAGTAATTCAGATAATCAGAGAATACATAAAGTAAGTGGAAAGGATAGTCAATATGGTGCTAAATAGGTGTACACTAGGCAGAATCAAACTAAGTGAACTGGGAGGACAGTTTGGGTGGATAGTGCACAGGAAGAATCCTTTGATTTCGTAATGGATCCAAAACCAGCTCACATGGCGCAGCTTTTCTGGAAGACTGATACCATCTCTAGGTAGACAAGCTAACAGAGCAGAGTGCACAGACCAAGTGTAGCCGGTAACATGACATTTATTGGAAAAAAGACAAATAACTCACATTTAGTAAAATCCAAAAAGCTTGTCATAGTTCTCAGATAGCTTTCACAACCAAGAGAGATGCCTGGAGGGATGTCAGTATGGATACCCTGGTAGGATGTTTCCTGTAGTCAGAGAGACAGCAAGGGGGTGCCAGACAGAAGAATAAGGGGGTGTGGCTATGCCGCCTTTAACATCAATTCTGGTTTCATCAATTCCTTTCACCACCTGCACATCACAGAGCCCACATGCTGCTTCCTGCTACCTCCGGAGGCTGCCTGGTTACTCTGGCTACCCAACTCCATCCACAAAACAGCAGCGCTCTCCTGGGATCCTAGCTAGAACTCTCAACAAGCTGCAGGAGTACATATGACTAGCACCTTAGCATACCATTCATGTGCATGCCTACACAATTGTGAAGTGAGTTGCCAGTTTTGTGAGCGGTTTCCATTCTTCTAGCTTACTGCACTTAGTCTGGCGCCCCCTTGCTCTCATTCTGACTACAAGAAACATCAGGACCATTACCAGGATATCCACACTGGCAGCCTTCCAGGCATCTCTCCCAGTTGTGAAAGCCATCTGAGAACTATGACCAGCTTTTTGGACTTTACTAAAATGTGTGATGTTAATTGTCTTTTACCAATAAACGTTGTGTTACCTGCTACACTTCATCTGCACACTCTGCTCTGTTCACATAAAATAAACGTACAGATCATAAAAATAATAATAAAGCCCACCAAACAAAACCAAAAGAGCAGCTATTAGTCCCGCCAGCGTAGAGAATCCAAGCTCCAGTACTATCTGATAGGCCAGGGGAACACACAATCCTCCGGACACAGCTGGCAGTAGGCGAAGAGCCCAAACAGGGACATTGCTACCATATTCTGCAAGGAAAACAGTAAAAACACATCAGTGCAGTATACAGATGCCACAGAACAGAAGAGAAAAAAATTGTCAGGTTTATAAAGAAATTATTATGGTTTTGTTTTATTATCATTTAAACAGTTTTTCCTCTTCTATAGGTTTTACCAATGTATAGAACATCTTTATTTTACAAACAAGAATTTAATAGAGGGGCTTGCTATGACACAGGATTTGCAGTGTATTATAGGTTCTAATTAGAAACCATGGTAGAAGCTGCTTTCTTTCAGTAGAAATGCAGACAGACTTTCATTTCATGGTACTAGTCACCAGAACAGGAAGAGAGTTGAAATCTTCTCATCGGTGGCAGCTATTAGTTCTTAGTGTGGTCCTAAAATGGCACCCAAATGCAGCAGCGTTAATTGGTAGAACAGCTGCCTGTCAGTTGTACTGTAGCTGTGGTTCAGCACTAAATCCCCAAGCCAAATCACACTACACAGCACTTACCAACAGCATTAAAAAAACAATAAAATGTGTTAGGAAAATTTTTGAAATTTAAAAATGAATATTCTTGAGTAAACCAACAAGTTTATAAACAGGGAGATTAATTAGCCCTGCTAAACAGGCCATTACCAACCCCTAGGTGTCATTTTTCTTGGTTTGACAAGAAATTTCCACACACAGTGAGGGGAAGTTATGAAGACTGGAGCAGATGTTCATGGCAACCAGTTAGCTTCTAGCTTTTCCATTCAAAGCTTAAAGTGTAACTTTAGTCAGAAATTTAGAGTAGAACTATAGGCAAAACTTTTTTTTTTCATTATGGATAGGGGAAGGGAGGGTTATAACCTGCCAGATTTTTTTTTTTTTTCGCCATCTGTGTCACATTTCAAAGATTTCCCTTCACTTCCTGTCCCATAGCCAAACAGGAAGTGAGAGGAAATCCATGAAAATGTAGGGAATTTCTTTGGGACCCCCAGGTCACCAGAACTAGTGCCCCCATTGGAAGATTTCCCCTCCATTACGTTTCTTGGGACAACCCAAAATGTGGGATTTTCTTTTACTTTTAATAATGGTAAACAGGACAAATACAGGAGGGGGAAATCAGGAACACAGACAGCAATAAAAATTGAAAGGTGTTCTAATCCCTCTCCACTCTATCCAAAACTATGAAAAAAATAAAAATAAAAATTTTGCCTTTAGTTACAATGAGGGGAAAAAAGTATTTGAACCTCTACTGATTTTGTACATTTGCCCACTGACAAAGAAATGAGCACTCTATAATTTTAATGGTAGGTTTGTTTTAACAGTGAGAGACAGAATAACAACAAAAATATCCAGAAAAATGCATTTCAAAAAAATTATAAATTGATTTGCATTTTAATGAGTAAAATAAGTATTTGATTCCCGATCAGCAAGATTTCTGGCTCCCAGGTGTCTTCTATACAGGTAACAGATTAGGAGCACTCTCTAAAGCCTCATACACACTATAAGATTTTCTGCAGATTCTTGTTATCAGATTTAAAACCATATACAATGAGGTCAAACCTTAAGAGTTTCAATTTGTATGCAATCAGGCAGGCCTTTGCACTACATGGTTTTGGTAAATCTGGAGACAAAAATCAGCAGAAAATCTAATAGTGTGTATGGGGCTTTAGACCCCTTTCACACTGAGGCAGTTTTCAGGCGTATTAGCGCTAGAAATAGCACCTGTAAAGCACCTGAAAACTGCCTCCCATTCATTGCAATGGGTGCGCTTGCAGAACGTTAGAAAAAATCCTGCAAGCAGCATCTTTTGGGCGGTTTGACATAAGGGAAAAACGAGCGCATAGGCTCATGGTGTATACAGTGCTCCCAAAAGGCCCCTGCCCATTGCAATGAAAGGGCAGCGCTTCGGAAGCGCCTGAAAAGCACTTCAAAAGCGCCGCAACATGGGAGTTTTTAACCCCTTTTTTGGGGTTAAAAGTGTCCCGCTAGCGGCCGAAAAGTGCCGCTTAAACAGCGGTGCTTTCCCACGAACACACGGGTGGCCCCAGTGTGAAAGGGCTCTTAAAGGGAGTGCTCCTAATCTCAGCTTGTTAGCTATATAAAATACACCTGTCTACTGAAGCAATCAATCATATTCCAATCTCTCCACCATGGCCAAGACCAAAGAGCTGTCTAAGGATGTCTGGGACAAGATTGTAGATCTACACAAGGCTGGAATGGGCTACAAGACCATCACCAAGCAGCTTGATGAGAGGGTGGAAACAGTTGGTGCGATTATCTGCAAATGGAAAAAAACACAAAATAACTGTCAATCTCCCCCGGTCTGGGGCTTCATGCAAGATCTCATGATCATTGAAACTCCATGAGGTGATAACGGTGAGGGATCAGCCCAGAACTACACGGGAGAATCTTGTCGATCTCAAGGCAGCTGGGACCATAGTCACCATGAAAACAATTGGTAACACACTACACTCTGAAGGACTGAAATCCTGCAGCACCCACAAGGTCCCCCTGCTCAAGAAAGCACATGTACAGTCTGAAGTTTGCTAACAAACATCTAAATGATTCAGAGGAGAACTGGGTGAAAGTGTTGTGGTCAGAGGGGACCAAAATGGAGCTCTTTGGTATCAACTCAACTCGCCATGTTTCGAGGAGGAGGAATGCTGCCTATGACCCCAAGAACACCATCCCCACCGTCAAACATGGATGTGGAAACATTATGCTTTGGGGGCGTTTTTCTGCTAAGGGGACAGGACAACTTCACCGCAAAGGGACAATGGACGAGGCCATGTACCATCAAATCTTGGGCAAGAACCTCCTTCTCTCGGCCAGGCCATTGAAAATGGGTCGTGGATGGGTATTCCAGCATGACAATGACCCAAAACACACAACCAAACACACCGAGTAGGAGAACCTGGAAACGTCATTACAGCAGTTTGCTGACATTTGTGACAGGCTGTGATGGGACACAGCCGGTCACGTGGTAAAGAGCCAATGAAATTGGCTCTTTACCATGATCGGGGATGGGCTGTGTTTGAGGGACACGCCTCATTCCCGCACGCATGAGTGGCTATTACGAGCACAACACATGTGACCAGCTGTGATTGGACACAGCTGGTCACATGGCAAAAAACAATTTTTATTGGCCCTTTACCCTCATCTGGGATGGGCTGTGTTCCGAGGGACAAGCCTCATCCCCGATCGCCGCACTGCAGGCCCCCGCAGGACCGACGGGAACCGGAGGACGTCACAAGATGTCAACCCGGAGGGAGGAGATGTTCCTGCCGGCGTCATTTTACTATGGCCCGGTATGGAAGTGGTAAAGGTCCTGTAGTGGCCTAGCCAGTCTCCAGACCTTAATCCCATAGAAAATATGTGGAGGGAGCTGAAGGTTTGAGTTGCCAAACGTCAGCCTCGAAACCTTAATGACTTGGAGAGGATCTGCATAGAGGAGTGCGACAAAATCCCCCCTGAGATGTGTGCAAACCTGGTGACCAACTGCAAGAAATGTCTGACCTCTGTGATTGCCAACAAGGGTTTTGCCACCAAGTACCAAGTCATGTTTTGCGAAGGGGTCAAATACTTATTTCACTCATTAAAATGCAAATCAATTTATAACATTTTAGAAATGCATTTTTCTGGATATTTTTGTTGTTATTCTGTCTCTCACTGTTAAAATAAACCTACCACTAAAATGAGACACTGGTCATTTCTTTGTCAGTGGGCAAACGTATAAAATCAGCAGGGCATCAAATACTTTTTTTCCCTCACTGTATACTTTAAGTCCTGCTAGATTACTGCAAGCTGACCCCTTTTGCAGCTATAGCTATGTAAAACATTAAGAAGTGCGTATACTTTAAAATCCAGTAATACACTGTCGCACCCTGCTCTGCACATGCTCAGTCGCTCTCCATTTTTGGCATCATGCTGACAATCAGAGCCACTGGAGGCAGACCTGCTGACAGCCTAAAGATTTAATGCTGTTCAGGGGCTTGGGGCTTCAGCAAAATGTCAGCCTCCACCAAGAAGAAACATGAACAATGCTGAAGGCAATTTACAGCACACACTAATTTTAGTAGCATAATTATTAATGTGGAATGAATGTTCTTTGCTAAGGAACATTATTTTTTTATATAGTTGTTATGAATAAAGTTCCACTGTAATTGAATAAGTTGACATTGGAAGCTGGTTACTGTGCACATCTGCTCCAGATTCTTCTGTCTGCTCCAGTTTTAGTAAATCCCTCAAACATTATTGCATTTTATATATTCTATTGTAAAAGTCTGTCAGTTTGAAAGGAAATGTAACCTGTGTACGGAAGTACCTTTATCAAGTTTGTAAAGCTCAATAAAATCCTAATGTAACAGAAAAATGAATATCCTCTCCCAATACTTTGCTTTAGGTTACAACAATTAACCGCTTGGCATCCGCGCTATAGCCGAATGACGGCTACAGCGTGGACCTACATTCCCGGGAGGACGTCATATGACGTCCTCCCCTGTGCACGCTCCCTGCGCGCGCCCTACAAGGCGCGCGCTGGGCGCGTTGTGATCACCGAGTCACTGAGACTCGGCTGATCACCGATCTGTGTAAGGGGCTGGTCCCGGCCCCTTACCATGTGATCAGCTGTCAGCCAATGACAGCTGATCACATGATGTAAACAAAAGATCGGTAATCGTTTTTTTTTTTTTACTCACGCTGACAGCGCGAGTAGAAAAAAAAGCCGATCACCGGATCGGATGTGAGGGACATCGGTCCCCAAGTGGAAGAGGCACATCTGCCTCATCAGTGTCCAATAAAAGTGCCACCTAATAGTGCCCACAGTGCCACCTAACAGTGCCCACAGTGCCACCTAACAGTGCCCACAGTGCCACCTAACAGTGCCCACAAGTACCACCTATCAGTGCCCACAAGTACCACCTATCAATGCCCACCTGTAGTGCCAATCAGTGCCACCTGCCAGTGCTGCCCATCACTGCCACCCATCAGTGCCCATCACTGCCACCCATCAGTGCCCATCACTGCCGCCTATCAGTGCCCATCACTGCCGCCTTATCAGCGTACATCAATGAAGGAGAAAAATTACCCGTTTAAAATTTTTTAAAACAAAATATAAAAAAATAAACTTTTTTTTTTAAAAAAAATTCAGTTTTTTACATTTTTTTAATAAAAAGTAAAATCCGCAGAGGTGATCAAATACCACCAAAAGAAAGCTCTATTTGTGGTGAAAAAATGATAAAAATTTCATTTGGGTACAGTGTTGTATGACCACGCAATTGTCATTCAAAGTGCGTCAGCGCCGAAAGCTGAAAATTGGTCTGGATAGGAGGGGGGTTTAAGTGCCCGGTAAGCAAGTGGTTAAAGTGGACCTTCAGTCATTTTTTCATCTTTCCATCTATTAAATCTCCCGTTGTTTTAACTTTGGACAGTAAAACATTTTTTTCTGTCAGTAAATACCTTATACAGCCCACTTCCTGTTTCTTGTCTGGTCATTAGCCTAGGCTTATGACATCGTTCGCAGCTCTCTCTCTCCCCCAGGAAGGGTGGGGGGAGGAGTCATAAAAGAGGGCCAATGAAAGCTGCAGAGCTGGAGGTGTGCCTCTGAGTGTCTGTGTAAATCCAGGAAGTGAACAGGCAGTAGCTTCAGCTGCCCACAGTTAAAATGGATGCAGCCAGACTTAGTGGAGGGAGATTTGGCGAGTACAGAATCACGGTATATATAAAATAATATACAAAGTGGTTGGAGGGAAGCTTCAGAATGGCAAAGATGTGTTTAGTACAAATTATGTGAGAAGACTGCAGTTCTTCTTTAAGTCAGATGTTCTGGATGACATGAGCATCAAATGCTAATAAAAGCAGGTGCAATGTAGTTCAGAAGTATAGCGATCACAAACTTGTGAAAATGTCACTGTTGTGACCATGTGTGTCCTCTCACAAAAATCAAGACACACTGGGATGCCAGAGAGGAAAAGGGTTCTAGTACTATTGCTGGACTATTGTGCCTTGCATCCTACCTGCCCCAATTCTGTTCCACATGAAGTTACCATCAAACCCGCTCAGATATCCTGTTGAAAATGAAAGAAAAAAAAAAAAAAAGGTAGAAAAAGTGAAAAACGTAGGCATACAAGGTACTTGAATTCACATCACATGCATGCACACCAGTTCCATAAAAACATACTAAATCATTTCAACTCACACAGACTAAGATTTCATGGCAGGAATAAAATCTTTTGTTTAGTAAAAAACATTTCCCTCTGGGTGATCTCTGTATATTAGAAGGACTTCAACAAACTTTGTTGCAGATTCCTACCTTTTGTTATTCTGAAGAAATCCCTGTGTGTTTGTCTGTGTCCATGTGGAAAGTGAATACAATGGGTATAAAGTGGTTTTATAATTATCAACCAGCTGCTGCACCTGCAGGGCTCTAATAAGGACAATTGCAGGGTCTGCGACCCTTTAGATGTGATTTCCTATTGGGAGTATCTCACCAAAAATGACATTTTTGTTGCAGGGGAAATCTGACTTGTATCTTAGCTTAGACTTCTCAGAAAATAAGTGAGCCAATCACACAAACAGGAAATTATGTTTCTGGGGGGTGTTCTGTAGACATTCTGAGGGTTATTTACTAAAGCTGGAGAGTGCAAAATCTGGTGCAGCCGTGCACAGAAACCAATCAGCTTCCAGGTTTTATTGCCAAAGCTTAATTGAATAATCTGAAGTTAGAAGCCTATTGGCTACAATGCACAGCTGCAGCAGATTTAGTAAATCAACCCCTCGGTTTACAGAACACCTCCAGATAGCCATAGTGCATTGCATTTTACAGTAAATTACAGAGCTGCAGATTGAAAAGGAAAGGTAATTTTTAATGACATTCAATTACAATATTTTTTTGTCCCACGAAAGTGGAGTTACCCTTTAAGCCGTTAGCCTCGTGTATGTGGGATGTATAAAACTGTTGGGTGCCAGTGCACACCCTGACACACACCCTGGCAGAAGGGGGTCACAAAGGAAGCCAGGTCCTCACTGGGGTTCACAGCACTATAGGCACTGAGCTCTACAAGGGCTAGTGGCAAAATTACTGATTTTCTTTAACCACTTAGGGGCCGGAAGGATTTTCCCCCCTAATGACCAGGCCATTTTTTGCGATTCGGCACTGCTTCGATTTAACTGACAATTGCGCGGCCGTGCGACGTTGTACCCAAACAAAATGTATGTCCTCTTTTCCCCACAAATAGAGCTTTCTTTTGGTGGTATTTGATCACCTCTGCGGTTTTTATTTTTTGCGCTTTAAAACTAAAAAAAAAAAACACTAATTTTTATTTTTTGCTATAATAAACATTCCCCATTTTTATTAAAAAAAAAAACAAATTTCTTCATCAGTTTAGGCCAATATGTATTCTTCTACATATTTTTGGTAAAAAAAAAAAAAAAAAAAAATCGCAATAAGCGTCTATTGATTGGTTTGCGCAAAAGTTATAGTGTCTACAAAATAGGGGATAGATTTATGGCATTTTTATTATTATTATTTTTTTTACTAGTAATGGCGGTAATCTGCGATTTTTAGCGGGACTGCAGCAGACAGATCGGACACTTTTTTTAGGACATTGACATTTATACAGCGATCAATGCTATAAAAATGCACTGATTACTGTGTAAATGTCACTGATAGGGAAAGGGTTAACACTAGGGAGTGATTAAGGGGTTAAATGTGTTCCCTCGTGTGTTTTTCTAACTGGGGAGGATGGGACTGACTGGAGGAGACATATCGCTGTTCCTGAATATTAAGAACAGACGATCCGTCTCTCCTCTCCTGTCAGAACGGGGATTTGTGCGTTTACACACACGAATACCTGTTCTGGTTCTCGTGGCCGGGTGCATCGGGTCCCCCGCCATGCAGCGCGCCCGCTATCGCCCTTAAAGGTGCCGCCGTACACCTACGCCAATTTGCGGGATCGTGCCGACCTGCCACCGTATAATGACGGCAGCTGGTCGGCAAGTGGTTAAAGGGCAAGTTCACCTTTGTACACTTTTTTTCCCCTAAATTCCAGCTCTCCTATGCACCAATATAGCATCCATGTACTTTTTTGGCAAAAATATCAAAGCTTTCCATTAAATCTACAGTCACTTACTTAGCTTGTTCTAATCCACGTTTCCATTAGTAATGACTTCTTCCTTACAGACTTTAGGTCATGACACAGGAAGGAGTTGACCAGCTGACCTCATTAGCACACACCCTGCATCGTCCACCCTCCCATTCCCAGCTGCACGTTTTTTAAATGAAATGCAATCAATCATTGATCACCCTTCTCACTAAATACACAATCACACTGCATAAGTGCCGGTTCACACAGGGGCGGCACGACTTGCAGGTCGCCTCAGCGAGGCGACCTGCAAACGACTTCTGAGGCGACTTGCAAAACGACTTCTGTATAGAAGTCTATGCAAGTCGCCCCAAGTCGCCCCCAAAGTAGTACAGGAACCTTTTTCTAAGTCGGAGCGACTTGCGTCGCTCCTATTAGAACGGTTCCGTAGCACAGAACGGGAGGCGACTTGTCAGGCGACTAGGTCGCCTGACAAGTCGCCCCTATGTGAACCGAGCCTAAGTGTATGGCCATCTTTATACAAGTACAAAGAAGGGAGTGGACAGAAACACTCAGCTGCCCTACACACAGTAATCGCCCCAAAGAAGCTCCAGAACTTTTTTTTTTTTTTTTTTTTTTTTTAGAGTGGAGCTTGGAGCGTTTTTACTGCGATTTTTGGTGCAGCGCATTTCTGAAATGCAAGGAAACGCACAGATGCGAATGGAGCCTTGTTGTTTTTGTACCAATTTCACTTTCAGGCCCCATTCACATCTAGCATAGTGGAAATGCACATTTTGTGTCTCGTTTTTCCTGTGACATTGGAATAGAGCAGCCCATTGATTTCATTCGGCTGCACTACATGTGGTTAATGGGATATTTTGGTGTTTTGTGGGTTGCTTGTTTTTTACTGTGCGTTTTGCAGCATTTGCCCCTCGTTTTTTCACATGGCAAAATTGGTGTTTGCTTCTGTGTTTGGTGTGCCTTTAACAATTAATGCCGCTAAAAGAACAACTAATAATGTTAGGTGTATAAAGAGGGCCATACACTATGCAATCTGATTGTGTATTTAGTGAGAAGGGTGATCACTGATTGATTGCATTTCATTTAAAAAAACGTGCACCTGGGAGTGGGTGGTTGGATGATGCAGGGTGTGTGCTAATGAGGGCAGCTGGCCAATTCCTTCCTGTGTCATGACCTACAGTCTGTAAGGAAGAAATACATTACTAATGGAAACGTGGATTAGGACAAGAAAAGTGACTGTAGATTTAATGGAAAGCTGTGATATTCTTGCAAAAAAGTACACAAATGCTATATTGGTCCATATATTGGGAGCTGGAATTTAGAAAAAAAAAAAAAAAAAAAAAAAAAAAGCGTACAAAAGGTGGACTTGCCCTTTAAAAGGAGAAGTTCACTTTAGAAAAAATAAAAATAAATAATAATAATAGCACATTTTTTGCAGGTAAAAAAAATTTACGTTTACTATTTTTTTTAGGAGCCTGAAAAGCATTGCACCAGTGATCAGCAGCGCTCCCTGCTGCTGTCTCAGCCAATGAGGAGAGGCAATCCCAGGACAGCCAAGGCTCTCATGCACATCGCTGGATTGAGAGGGAGCTCGGGTGAGTATTGGGGGGGCAACACACAGAAGTTTAATGGTCTTTAAAAGGCTGTTTTTTATTTTAAAGATTTTTTTTTTAAAAAGATTTCTGACAGTCGTAACATACCAACATTGATGTGATGTTATTGTTGTTAGTGATTCTGCTTACCTCCTAAAGCCAAAAGCATGTGTCCTAAGGGGGGTCCACTGTCATCCAAGAAGAATATACCTTTCATATACATGGATATAAACTGGCCATAATATACCTCATCGAATCTACAATCAAATGTAAAAGGAAACAAAATCACAATATGTACTGTATATTTTTTCTGCACAGACTCTCACAATACGAACACATAAGTTCTAAGGAATGAGCAAACCTGACTTCCATAGTTACATAGTTCGTCAGGTTGTTTATCTAGTTCAACCAATTTAAAAAAAAAAAAAAAAAATCATTCAATCCCATATACACAATCCTATACCCACAGTTGATCCAGAGGAAGGTGAAAAACCCCAGCAAAGCATGAGCCCATTTCCTTACAGCAGGGGAAAAAATTCCTTCCTCACTTAGGCTGGGTTCACAGTGTACGCGGAGCGGTTCGCAGCAGGGGGTCTGGTGCGTCCCTGTTCACCATTTCAGGTCCAAATTTGGTCCGAATTTTTGGCTGAATTCGGACCTGAAACAGACCAGCAGACACACAGGACTCTTCTGCAAACCGCTCTGCAGCCGTCCTAGACCTGTGTGAACCGGCAACATTGAGAGCCGGTCAGAGTCTCCTGACATGCAAATTTTTAATGTGGGGAAACCCTCATCCAATTCGCACCAGTGTGAACTGTGAACACAGCCTTAAAGCATTTGTCAACCTCGAATAAAAAAAAAAAATAGATTTCCTGGTCCCTTAAAGCAGATTAAACAGCATAGTGCTTCTGCTGTGTAATCTGTCCCCCTCTAAACTGTTAAAAAAAAAAACCCTGAACCCTCCACTTCCTGTATCCCCCTCTCTAAATAGACCATGAAAATCATGGCTGCTGAGCCATGACCACCATGGTCAAAGTGCATCCCTCCATCATACGCTGCCCTGCTCTCTGCTATTCCCCCCCCCCAACCCCCTTCTTCCTGCCTGTCATGCTAATGTCTGTGTGTCTCTGTCTCCGCCCCCGCGCACTATTATCAAAATTAAAAATTTGTAAGTGCTCACTGCCAGCCTCTTTATTATATCCTGCCATAGCACACTGCATTCATTTTTTATAAAAACAAGCTTTGTAAATAACGATTCAGCGCTGTCTTCAGGCCGGTCACGTGACTCTCGGCCAGTTTCCAGGGTTACTGCAGGAGAAGCTGAGTGGTCATGTGATCTTTCCGGCTGACCTCATTGGGAGATCATGGCCCCTACCGCAGTATCCATCCATCGGAGCTGTACAGCGGCCGAGAGTCATGTGACCGGCATGAAGACAGCTCAAAATAGGTATTTACAACGCTCGTTTTTTACAAAAGACTATGGCAGTGTGCTCTGCCAGGCTCTAATAGAGGGTCTGGCAGAGTTTGTCTTATATGGTTTAACAAACCCTTTAATAGTTTGGAATCTGGATACACTATTGAGATCCACAAGCTAATTACTGGGTCATAGAACAGAAACAGAGATATATGATACGATCTCTCACTAGGATTAACACAGTAGCTTTTGTTTTGTTTTTCCTGTCCCCCTATAAAAGCTTTATTACCTGTCGTTACTCAACTTTAACAGGATGACAAAGCTGTTTTGCAGTGGAATGGTGCAGCAGAGCTGTCACTCTGTGGATAGGGTAGTCTTAGGGTGGCCATAGACGGTTTGAACCGTGTGTGCACAGGCTGAATGTACCCAGATTGATCAACTTGGTCACAACCAGCCTGCTGGATTCACTTGCGATTATCGCTAGCCGCTGCTATAGATATCAATAATCACTGTCTTCTCATGGCGAGGATGGCTTCCCCTGACACACCCCCGCCAGGAGAAGACAATTACTAATCAGGGGGGATTCCCTTGTCAGCACTGACTGTGTTGATGGGGGAATTGTGCAAATTTGCACTCTCTATGGCCGGCCTTAGAATGACATGTAGTTTTAAATAAAAAAAAGTGAACAACCAAATTAAAGCCTAATTTCAACTTCTAAAAAAGTTATAGCAAAAGTTGTTTTTCTTTTGAAAACCACATAAATAAAAGACATTCTGCCAAGGCAACAAAGAAGTGGCACAAGAAGAAGCACATTAAGGATATGGAGTGGCCTAGTCAGTCTCCAGATCTTAATCCTATAGAAAATTTATGGAGGGAGCTGAAACTTCGAATTGCCAAGAGACAGCCAAGAAAATATTAAGGATTTAGAGAAGATCTGTAAAGAAGAGTGGACCAAAATCCCTCCTGAGATGCGTGCAAACCTGGTAACCAACTACAATAAACGTCTTACACCTCTGTGCTTGCCAACAAGGGTTTCTCCACCAAGTACTAAGTCATGGTTTGCTTGGGGATCAAATACTTATTTTACTCACTAAACTGCAACTCTGTCTCTATCATTTAAATTACACCTATAAAAATGATAGACCTTTCATTTCTTTGTAAGTGGGCACACTTACAAAATCTGCAGATCAAATAATTATTTTCCCCAGTGTGTGTGTGTGTGTGTGTGTGTGTGTATTGGGCCCAAAGTGGCAATATTTTGTGTGGCCACCATTGTTTTCCAGCACTGCCTTAACCCTCTTGGGCATGGAGTTCACCGGAGCTTCACAGGTTGCCACTGGAGTCCTCTTCCACTCCTCCATAATGACATCACGGAGCTGGTGGATGTTAGAGACCTTGCGCTCCTCCACCTTCCGTTTGAGGATGACCCACAGATGCTCAATAGGGTTTAGGTCTGGAGACATGCTTGGCCAGTCCATCACCTTTACCCTCAGCTTCTTTAGCAAGGTAGTGGTCGTCTCAGAGGTGTGTTTGGGGTTGTTATGTTGGAATACTGCCCTGCGGCCCAGTCTCTGAAGGGAGGGGATCATGCTCTGCTAAAGTATGTCACAGTACATGTTGGCATTCATGGTTCCCTCAATGAACTGTAGCTCCCCAGTGCCGGCAGCACTTATGCAGCCCCAGACCATGACACTCCCACCGCTGTATGGTCTTTTCTTCAGTGTTAGAGAACAAAATAGAGACAACAGAAAATTGGACCTTTTTAACACCGTATCGAACACGCAAAATCGTATGTATATGTAAATATTGTCTTTCATTAGAAAATGGATTAAGAACAAATTAAAACCATTAGATAGTATTAACCCAAACTTGTGTGTGGGCATACATACGATTTTGTGTGTTCGATACAGTGCCAAAAAGTCCAATTTTCTGTGGTCTCTATTTTGTTTTGTACTATTTTAGGGATGAGGCATAGTATATCACTTTTTATGTCCATGATAGCCATGTCATGGTGACATAACTTATTGTTTTTTCTTCAGTGTTGTCACATGAAAAGAGATATATATATATATATATATATATATATAATAATCAATCACAAAAGTAGCTGGGCAGCGTTACAAATGCTTTGGCATATACAACCCCAATTCCAAAAAAGTTGGGTTGCTGTGTAAAATCTACCAGAGAGCACTGACCGCCTATTACAGGAGGTCAATATATAGGCTTGTGTATCTGGGATACTCCAGATCTGTAGTGAGGTCCACCGTTGGCTGTTTGGAGCTTTTGCTAAGTGGACCTCAGTACAGATTTGGAGTATCCCAGATACACAAGCCTATATTGACCTCATGTAATAGGCGGTCAATGCTCTCTGGTAAGGGCACATCTTGATTATTGGTGGTGGTCTCACAAACTGGAGGAAGTTGGTGACACAACAGCCAAAATTCACTTATTTTATGTCACGTTTGGGACTCTTTGGACTCACTTGATGTTTTATATTAATTTTATTTTATTTAGCGCAACATATATTGTTTTTATTCATTCTTTGCGATAATATCTCACTTGATTGTTGCAGCTGTAATTTGTCTTTTATCACAAGGGCAGTTTATTTTCTGTTTCCCATTTAAAGAGGAGAAGGACCTTACAACTTATTAGCGCTCAGTTCAAAAGTCTGAATCTCTGATGGTATGAGGGTGCATTAGCGTGTATGGAATGAGCACCACCAATGCATAAAGATATATCCAGGTTTTAGAGCAGCATATGCTCCCTCCCAGACGGTTTCTTGAGGAAAAGCCTTGCATATTTCAACAGGACAATTCCAAATGGCATACTGTATCTATGTTACCAGCATTGTTTTATAGAAGAAGAGTCTGGGTGCTTAATTGGTCTCCCCGCAGTCCAGACATTTCACCAATTGAAAATATCTCGTGCATCTTAAATTGCAAAATACGAAAAAGATGACCCAGGACCGTTGAGCAGTTAGAATACTCCTGACGCCCTCAGACAATGTCCGGAAGTAACGAAACGCATCAGTGACGCGTGCGTTCCACGCACCGGAGAGCAACCAGGAAGTGTGTGGTTCGCTACACACAGTGATTACTCTGGAGGACTTCCCGGGAGCCGTGGTTTCAGGCACAGTGCACTTTAATACGAATGCATCTATTTATTTGAATCTCTGGTACGCAGATCTGAATAAGGGGGGATGTGTTTGGATATTTTAGATATTTTGAAATAAACTATTTTAGCAATATTATGCTATGTAGAGATCTTATTCCTCCCATATGTTATGCTGCATGAACCGATAGCGATACTGACATCTGGTGGCCGTACAGAGGAGGTGGAAAGCTGCTTTTAATTACATACAAAGGCTTTTATATGCTGAATTTCTGGTGAGTGTAATTCCATAGGGGTTGATTCCCCCTCATGAGGTAATTGTTTTTGGGTGGAAGAAGCTCCTCACTCCTACAGAACACAGCTGCTCAAGCTTTTCCTTGATCTTCTCTTCTACTGGGTCATCTTATTTTTTGATGTGTGTCTTGGCGGTTTTTGACACATAGCGCTGCTGCAATAAGATATTAAGAGACTTTGCATCATTTTCGTGTTTTTTTATGATTTTATTGCTTATACACAAGTTAGAATACTATATCAGGCAAGAATGGGAGAACATTCCTCTCTCAAAACTTCAGCAACTGGTCTCCTCAGTTCCCAAATGTATACAGAGCGATGTTAAAAGAAGAGGGAAGGCTACACTGTAGCAAACATGGTGTTGTCCCAAAAGGCTTCCTATGGGGGCACACCCAGAAGAGGAGAACCTAGGAGCTCCTGCGGGGGGCCCACAAAGAGGAGGTTTGGGTCTGCTTTGTACAAAACCATTACACAGAGCAGGTAAGCATAAACCTGTGTGCTTTATATAAAAAAAGCCTTTATAATCACTTTAAAATGGTACATTTCCTCAGTTTAACCACTTCAGCCCGGAAGGATTTGCCCCCTTCCTGACCAGGCCATTTTTTGCGATACGGCACTGCGTCGCTTTAACTGACAATTGTGCGGTCGTGCCACATTGTGGCCAAACAAAATGTATGTCCTTTTTTCCCCCCACAAATACAGCTTTCTTTTGGTAGCATTTGATCACCTCTGCGGTCTTTATTTTTTGCGCTATAAACAAAAAATAGAGGCAATTTTGAAAAAAAACAAAACAAAAAAAAAACCCACAATATTTTGTACTTTTTGCTATGATAAAAAACCTTCATCAGTTTAGGCCGCTATGTATTCTTCTACATATTTTTGGTAAAAAAAAAAAAAAAAAAAAATATATCACAATACGCAAAAGTTATAGCGTCTACAAAATAGGGGGGTAGATTTTTGTAATTTTTATTTATTTTTTTACTAGTAATGGCAGCGATCTGCGATTTTTATCAGGACTGCGACATTGCGGCGGACAGATCGGACACTTTTGACACTCTTTTGGGACCATTGACATTTATACGGCGATCAGAGCTAAAATTAGCCACTGATTACTGTATAAATGTCACTGGCAGGGAAGGGGTTAACACTAGGGGGGGATCAAGGGGTTAAATGTGTTCCCTATGTGTGTTCTAACTGTAGGAGGGATGATATTGACTGGGGGAGGAGACCAATTGGTGTTCCTACTTAGTAGGAACACACAATCTGTCTTCTCTCCCCTGAGAGAACTGGGATTTGTGTTTACACACACACACATCCCTGTTCTGTCATGAGCGATCGCGAGTGCCCGGCGTCTTAAAGGAGCGACGTACAGCTACAGCGATTTGCGCAGCTGTGCCAACCTGCCGCAGCTGGTCGGCTAACGGTTAAACATTTGATATGTTTTTTATTTTTTAATGTGAAAAAATACGGGTTCATGAGATTCGCAAACCATTGCATTCTGTTTTTATGTAGATTTTACACACAGTCCTAACTTTTTTGGATTTGGGGTTGTAAGAGAATTCACGTGTATGCATTTCAACTGTGTATTTAGTTATTTGCCTGGAGTTTAGCTTTAATACAGAAAGTACACCTCAAGACCAGGAGAAAATACTTACACCACTGCCTGGGGGTAAGAAAGATTCCACAGTCTGCTCAGAACCCCCACCGCTGTCAGAGCCACCAGGATCAGGTTTATTTCTAAGGTTACTACAAACGGAGACTTCCGAAGGTCTGACATCCCGCATGGAGGCGGCACAAGATGGATAAGAGTGGATTAGGGGACAAACTATATGAAAGAGAAAGCAAGGAGCAGAGACAAAGAGGAAAATGGAAATCAAATACAGAGAGAAGACAAAGAGGATAACAAGGAAGAAGACTTTACATCCTGCAGGAGAGAAAAAAAAATGTATTTAGTTGAAAAAAAAAAAAAATGCATTGCCTAAGGCAGATTCTGTACATACCACTAAATAACAGTCTGCTTTGTTCTTCCAGCTTTTTACACAGCTATTACTTAGCCGGATTTAAAGCCTAAAGACCGCCATACACGGTTCAATTCTCTCTAGTTCAGTCCGCGGCTGAAATTTGGGGGCCCCAAAGCTTGCCTCCATGTTATGAAGCAACCATAACAATTTCCTTCACTAACAAATGCACCCGCATAGCATCAGTTACATTAACTATGCAGCGCTGTGTTCTGGTATCCATACAGGCACTTCCCTACTTCTACCAGGACAAAAATTCTGTCGGGCCGAGTCCTGCTCAGCCAGTCACAGGAAGCCATGTATTCAATAATAAAACACAAGGCTTCCTGTGAATGGCTGAGCAGCTCTTGGATCATTTTTAAAAGACAGTCGGGTGTCAAATAAACAAAAACAGTAACATGCTCATGGTTTGTTACTAACAAGCTTGTTCTAAACCATTCACTCTCTGGACATACACATGAATTTATCCAAAAAGTCTTGGTCTGACGCCTTAAGAGTTCACTTCACTGGAACTAAGGGGCTAAGCCCAACCCCTGAAAAACAACCCCACACCATAATCCCCCCTCCTCCAAATGATTTGGACCAGTGCACAGAGCAAGGTCCATGAAGACATGGATGAGCGAGTTTGGCGTGGAGGAACTTAACTGGCCTGATCAGAGTCCTGACCTCAACCCAAAAGAACACCTTTGGGATAAATTAGAGCGGAGACTGCAAGCCAGGCCTTCTCGTCCAACATCAGTGCCTGACCTCACAAATGTGCTTCTGGAAGAATGGTTAAACATTCCCATAGACACTCCCCTAAAACTTGTGGACAGCCTTCCCAGTAGTTTTGAAGCTGTTATAGCTGCAAAGGGTGAGCCAACTTAATATTGAACCCTATAGATCAAGACTGGGATGCCATTAAAGTTCATGTGTTTGCAAAGGCAGGCGTCCCAATACTTTTATACAATATAGTGTATTTACTGCATCCAAAGAGGCAAAGTGGTTAAAGCCAGGTCCTTGACTTACCCACATTCACAGCACTCCCAGATTACTTTTTCCTAAAGTGATTTTAATCACTTTAATGACCAGGCCTTTTCTGGCACTATGCAACAATCAGTATTTATTGCTAGAAAATTTCCTAGAACCCCCAAACATTATATAACTTTTTTTTTTTAAAGCAGAGAATAAATTGGTGGGTTTTGCAATTTTTTTATGTCAAGCCATATTCAAGCAGTGGTTTTTCAAATGCAATTTTTTCGGGGAAAATACACTTTTTTGAAACGCAATACATAACCCAATTGCTTGGTAAAATATAAAAGATGATTTCAGATTTACACAGGAGGTCTGGTGCTAGAATTAGTGCCCATGATCGAACGTTCCTGATGATACCTCACATGGGAGGGACGATCGTTGTTTGCGTGCATTCGCCTTTGGACGAGGGCACTTTACATTTTTCTTTTCATTATTTTTACACTGTCCGTTTAGTTTTTTCTTAAAGTTTTTCAATCACTTTTATTGCTGTCACAAGGAATGTTAATATTCCTTGAGACAGCAAGCCGATCAGGTATTTGCTGAGCTCTATCCTCAGCCGGCAGAAGCGCTGGCTAGTCGATCAGGACTCCTGGATGAGAGATCCCGGTACAGCCCCAAAAGCAGGGTGGATAAAAATTAATGTTTTTAAAGCGGAGTTCCACCCAAAAATGGAACTTCCACTTTTCCGGTTCCTCCCCTCCTCCTGTGTCACATTTGGCACCTCTCAGGGGGGGAGCAGATACCTGTCTAATACAGGTATTTTGCTCCCACTTCCGGGCATAGATACCCGAGGCACCCGCGGGTATCTACACCACTCCCCCCCCCCCCCTCTGCTGTCTTCTGGGAGACACATGGGTCCCAGAACATAGCAGGGACCAGTGGGATAAGGCAGTGCGAGTCTTGCATGCGCAGTAGGAGTCCAGGAAGTGAAGCCACAAGGCTTCACTTCCTGATTCCCTTACTGAGGATGGCGGCAGCAGCACCCGACATTCGAGGGACAGATCAGCTTCGGGTGCCAACATCACGGGTGCCAACATCACAGGCGCCCTGGACAGGTAAGTGTCCTTATTTTAAAAGTCAGCAGCTGCAGTATTTGTAGCTGCTGACTTTAAAAAAATAATTTCAAAAATTGGCGGAACTCCGCTTTAAAAAAAAATAAATAATATTTAAAAAAAAAATAATAGATTTTTTATTTTATTTAACCACTTCAGCACCGGAAGAATTTACCCCCCTTCCTGACCAGGCCATTTTTTGCGATACGCCACTGCGTCGCTTTAACTGACAAATTACGTGGTCATGCGATGCTGTACCAAAACAACACTGACCTCCTTTTTTCCCACATATACAACTTTCTTTTGGTGGTCTTTGATCACCTCTGTGGTTTTTATTTTTTGCACTATAAAACAAAAAAAAGAGCAACAGTTTAGAAAACAAATATATTTTTTTTTTTACTTTTTGCTATAATAAATATCCCCAATTAAAAAGAAAAAAAAAATGTTTTCCTCAGTTTAGGCTGTATTGTATGTATTCTTCTACATATTTTTGGTTTAAAAAAAAAAAAATTGCAATATATTGATTGGTTTGCGCAAAAGTTATAGCGCCTACAAAATAGGTTATTGATTTTTTTTTTTTTTTTAAATAGTAATGGCGGCGATCTGTGATTTTTATTGGGACTGCGACATTACGACAGACAGATCTGACACTTTTTTGAAACCACTGATATTTATACAGCGATCAGTGCTATAAGTAGCCACTGATTACTGTATAAATGTCACTGGCAGGGAAGGGGTTAACACTAGGGGCCAATCAAGGGGTTATTTTAATAAAAATGCTTTTGGAGTAAAAATCTATCATCATTGAAGCACCACCAAAGCATCAAAAAAGCACGTTGAAGCTGTAGGCGCTTTAATGTGTGTTAAAGTCGAAGCAAGTGTAAATGAGACCTTTAGTAGTGTCTCTTTTGTCATAAAAATCCTAGTTGTCAGCATTCTTTTGTAGGATGAATTCCACATTAAAGTGATTGTAAAGTCTCGTTTTTTTTTTTTCTCTCTAAAAATAACAAACATGTTATACTTACCTGCCCTGTGCAGTGGATTTGCACAGAGCAGCCCGGATCCTCCTCTTCTCTGGTCCCTCTCTCCTGTTAAGTGCCCCCACAGCAAGCAGCTTGCTATGGGACACCCGAGTTGAGCCGCAACTTCCTGTGTCCATTCAGACAGGAAGCCCTGATTTGATGGCTTGACAGTTCAGGTGAGAGCACAAACAAATGTGACAGATATCATTCACGGCATGCCTTGTGACCTCTCTTACTAAAAAACAAGAAATACAAAAATAATAATGTGCCAGGATCAGTGCTTCGGCACACTGTGCTCCCCATTCACCACCAGCAGCTGTGCATTCAGTGGTAATCAGTCCTGCACTTCTTGCTTTGATATGCATGGACCAATAATAGGTTCCCTTTATATATCTAAAGGCATATTAACCACTTGTCAATAGCAACATGTATATATACGTTGCGGCTTGCAAGTGATTTCCTGGGGTTATGGCTGAGGACATTACGGTACCGTTTTTGACAGCCGGCTTTCTCATGAAAGCATTTTGAGTGGCTCATCAGCCACTGGAATGCTTTCCAAAGCAGCGTGGAGACATCCTCCCCCCCTTCCGCCACTTGCTGGTGTTTCTCGGGCTTACCATTTCCACCAATTCGCCCGAGAAATGATCCGGCGGTGTGGCTGACTGCTCCCATAGGCGATCAGAGTAGACACTCTTTGATCGCCTCTATGGCCTTGGAGGACCGTAGCGACACCATGACGTGACTTCCGGTCCAGGCTGGAAGAACATTTTTTTTTTTTTTTTTTTAAACAAAGAATCAACATAACATTTTTTTTTTTGGTCTTTTGCAGGACAGTGTAAGAATAAAAAAATGAGTGAGTGATATCTGACAGATGGAACACCCTCAGGGACAGGATGGAGGAACATAACACACATTGGCTTTATTGAGCTTTATTTTATTTATCAGATGACCTACTCTTAAATTAGAATTGCTCCTCTTTGGGAATCTGACTTCTTGACCAGTCGACCCCGCAGATACTCCCCACCTTCCTTTATTTTTTTTCCCCTTTCTCCCTTTTCCTAGACACCCCTTGTGTTGACTTTTCTCTCTAAAATCAAGAAAACCGCTCTCTGGTATGCTCTGACCGATTGGTGCAACTGCCTTGAAGCCTGGGCATGGTTGCCCTTTACCATATGAGGTTTTTGTGGTAGTGCTGCACCTACCAGTCTGTGTTCTCTTCTCCGCGATTGTTCATCATAGTCCCCTATAGGCCTTCCACCATAATGGAAGTGATTTATATTTGCTGAAGATGCCACAGCCACAAGTCTTCAGGCATTGTAGATTATTGTGAGGGAACTTGAACTATTGTGTTTATGCTGTCTTTTAACCCCTTGTTTTTACACGTATAATTTATTACTGTTGACGGTCATGATTGAATACAGGCTGTCATGTCATACTACATTGTCTTGTTGCATACCCTAGATAAAGAATGAAAAATATAAATAAAACAAAAACTAAAATAAGAAAAAAAAAAATTTTAAAGCGCCGCCCATCCCTCCATGCAGAAGTGAACACATAGGCAAGTCGTCCTCACATATGTAAACTGTATTCGCACCATACAGGTATCGCAGAGAACATTGGAGCGAGAGCAATAATTCTAGTGCTAGACCTCCTCTGTAATTCTAAACAGGTAACCTGTAAAGGCGTTTAACCACGTCCGGAACGCTCGTCGGCGTTTATATGTCGGTAATTTGACGTTGAATACCGTTGTTATGACGGCAGATAGCTGCCATAACCCCGGTATTTTTAAAAACAGAGGGTGGTCCGCTTTCGGATAAAAAGGGCCTCTGCGGCGTATTCGATGCGAGATCACTTTTATTGGAGGCAAGAGAGGTGCCTACCCACCTCCCGCCGTGTTCCTGCTGTCTCCGCCGCTTACCGGAGCCGTCGGTAGCGGCGGAGACGATCCGATCATTTCCCCTCTGAGGCATGAAGTCGAGTGAGGAAATGATGGCCTCCACTTGACTCCAAGCCATTGGATGACGGAAGTGATGGCAAACGTCACTTCTGCCCAATGGTCTTAAACGGGGACAATTTTTTTTTTTTTTAATTGAAAAAAAAAAAAAAAAAAGGGACTGTAAATATGAGATCTGAGGTCTTTTTGACCCCAGATCTCACATTAAAAAGGTCCTGTCATGCTTTTTTTCTATTACAAGGGATGTTTACATTCCATGTAATCGGAATAAAAGTGATCCAAAAAAAATATTTTAAAAGGGACAGTGAAAAAAAAAAAAAAAAAAGACATAGATATATATATATATATATATATATATATAAATTTTAAGTGCCCTGTCCCGCCGTGCTCGCGTGCAGACTTGAGTCGCGCCCACATATGTAAACGATGTTCAAACCACACGTGAGGTATCGCCGCGATCATTAGAGTGAAAGCAGCCTAGACCTCCTCTGCAACTCAAAACTGGGAAACTGTAGAAATTGTTAAACGTCGCCTATGGAGATTTTTTAAGGTCAAAGTTTGTCGCCATTCCATGAGTGGGTTTAATTTTGAAGCGTGACATGTTGGGTATCAATTTACTAAAAGTAACTTTATCTTTCACATTATAAAAAATAAAAAAATAAAATAGGCTAACTTAACTGTGTTATTGTTTTTTGAATTCAAAAAAGCGTTTGTAAGACCGCTGTGCTAATACACCATGACAAAGTAGTATTGCAAAGATCATTTTATTCTCTAGGGTGCCTATAAAATAATTATATATATATATAATGCTTAGGGGTTCTAAGTCATTTTCTAGCAACAAATACCGGTTTGAAAAGTGCCAGGAAAAGCAAGTGGTTAGACAGGAGCGCTCCGCTTTACCAGCAATATGAAGACACAGATTGGGGGAGGGGGCTGACTACAACTGGGCAGAGTAACCAATCAGCTTCTAGCACCTGCTTGTTTAGTTAAGCTTTGAAAATGAAATCTAGAAGCTGATTGGTTGCTATGCCCAGCTGCTCCAGTTGTAGTAATCCCTCCCCCGGTACATTCAGTCACACAGAGACAGGAATAGTTCCCAGCCAGTGATGGAGGGATGAGGGAGACTCGTGCACCATGCTCCATCATCCTATAGACATCCTACAGAGAGAGAGAGAGAGAGAGGGGTGCTGCAGAGAACCATTCATACATAAGACCGCCGCCATTCACCACACTTACCTGCCGCTCAGCTGTTCTTCACGTGCGATTCGTAATGTCTGAAGAGTTCGCGGCTCGATTAGCTCAGTCTGCTGGTCATGTGATGAGAGGCCGCTGTAGAAGGCAGACAGCAGAGGGCGCTCGAGGAAAGTTGAATCATAGAGTGGAAGCGGTCACGTGATTTAGAGGTTATTATGATAATTCCTGATGAGAAAGTGGTCGGTGTCTCCTGCTGGATGGGGACGCGTTACACTGCACTGTGCTGGGAGAAAACTTAGCAGATAATAAAGTTTCTGTTTACTGATTTCAGTACTGAATGATTTATCCTAACACAGCCACACGCCTCATTTGGAGGAAATGGTCTCCTCTTTGTCTATTGTCTCTATATCTGGGAGCACAGAGCAGAGATATTTAAAGAGGAACTGCAATCTGCTGACATAATTTGTAATAAAAACATCTTTGCCATTCTGAAGCTTCCCTCCAACCACTTTGCATATTATTTTATATATACCGTGACTCTACTTGCCAAATATGCTGCAGAAATCTCCCTCCACGGAGTCTGGCTGCAACCATTTTAACCGTTGGCATCTGAAGCTGCTGCCCGTTCACTTCCTGGATTTACACAGACACACCTCCAGCTCTGCAGCTTTCCTTGGCCCTCTTGCGACTCATTCCTCTTCCCTTCCTGACAAACTTTCACAAGAGAGAGAGCTGAGCATGATGTCATAAGCCTAGGCTAATGACCAGACAAGAAACAGGAAGTGGGCTGTATAAGGTATTTACTGGCAGAAAAAAAAAATGTTTTACTGTCCAAAGTTAAAACAACAAGGGCAGAAGATTTAATAGATGAAAAGATGAAAAAATTACTGAAGTTCTACTTTAACCACTTGCCGACCGCCTCACACAGATATACTGCGGCAGAATGGCACGGCGGGCAAAGTAACATATGGGTACGTTACTTGCCTCCTGCGTAAGTAAGTGCACTAAACACTACACTAACAGTAGAAAACTCTAGGCACACTTTTCACCCCCCGATCACCCCCTGCCACAGTGACACCAATAGCAGTTTTTTTTTTTGCATGGGTGTCGGTTTGTGACAGTTATAAGCGGTTGGGCAGTTAGGGTTAGCCCCCTTTAGGTCTAGGATACCCCCCCCCTAATAAAGGTTAACCCCTTGATCACCCCCTGTCACCAGTGTCACTAAGCAACCGTTTTTCTGATCGCTGTATTAGTGTCACAGGTGAAGCTAGGTAGGGAGGTAAGTATATAGGTTCGCCATCAGTGTTTTATAGTGACAGGGACCCCCATATACTACCTAATAAAGGTTTTAACCCCCTGATTGGCCCCTAGTTAACCCTTTCACCAGTGATCACTGTATAACTATTACGGGTGACACTGGTTGGTTAGTTTGTTTATTATAGTTTCAGGGCACCCGCCGTTTATTACCTTATAAAGGTTTAACCCCCTAATTGCCCGGCGGTGAAATAAGTTACGTTTTTAGGGTCAGATAAGGTCTGTGTCGCCCCAGGCAGCATCAGGTTAGCGCCAGTACCGCTAACACCCACCATACACCTCCCTTAGTGGTATAGTATCTGATCCGATCAGATCTATACTAGCGTCCCCAGCAGTTTAGGGTTCACAAAAACGCAGTGTTAGCGGGATCAGTACAGATACCTGCTAGCACCTGCGTTTTGCCCCTCGGCCCAGCCCAGTGTAGTATCGATCGATAACTGTCACTTAAAAAACACTAAACACACATAACTGCAGCGTTCGCAGAGTCAGGCCTGATCCCTGCGATCGCTAACAGTTTTTTTGGTAGCGTTTTGAATCAGTCGCTAACAGTCAGGAGCTTTTTTGCCTGTGAGTCTCACTAGTGTACCCCTAAATTTAGAGCCCAAAATGGCAAATCGAAGGTACACTAGTGAAGAGGCCTACACGTTTCTGAGCATGACAGATAGTGAAGAGGAAGACAGTCATCTGTCAGATTCAGGCTCAGAATACGATCCTGTAGAGGACAGCGGCTCCATGACAGATAGCTCTGACGATGGAGTTGTGGTCCCTGCCAAGGTCAGGCATACCAGACCCCGAACAACTTCTGTCCTTGATGTGCAAGAACCGCAGGTCCCTCGTATGGAGCAGAGCAGTACTAGCGCCGCCATTCCTTCTGGTGAACTGGCAAGCACCAGTGGCCTAGTACACCCTGGTCGTATATCCAGCACTGCAGTAACACTTGGTGACGTGGCGAGTCCCATAAGTGCAGTTCAAGCTGGCGAGGTGGCAAGCACTAGTAGTGTCCCGCTGCCACCAAGAAGACAAACACAGGCCCGTCGTGCCCATAGCGCCCTTCCTGCTGCATTCGCCAATCCGAATTGGGAACCCACCACTTCTGCAGCACCCGTACTTCCCCCATTCACTGGCCAACCCAGAATTCAGGTGGAAACAGTTGATTTTACGTCACTTGATTTTTATTCGCTGTTTTTCACCGAACATCTCTGTAGATCTATTGTGGAACAAAGCAATTTGTGCGCTGGCCAACACATCGCCACTATTCCCCAGTCCTCCCTTGCCAGAGATTGGAAACCAATTACGGTTTCCGAATTTAAGATCTTTCTGGGACTTTCCCTCAACATGGGCATAACTAAAAAGAGTGAGTTGCGGTCATATTGGTCCACTGACCCAATTCACCATATGCCCTTGTTCTCTGCCTCCATGACCAGGGCACGATACGAGCAGATTTTGCGGTTCATGCACTTCAACGACAATGAACTCTGTCGTCCTTGTGGAGACCCTGAATACGATCGGCTCTACAAAATTCGGCCCCCTTGTAAACCACTTCAACCAACGTTTTGCAGCCTTGTTTACTCCCCATCAAATTGTCTGCGTTGATGAGTCCCTGATTAAGTTTTCTGGCCGCTTGTCATTCAAACAGTACCTTCCCAGCAAGCGTGCCAGATACGGGGTCAAGATGTATAAGCTCTGTGACAGGGCCACAGGCTATACATGTAGTTTTATGGTTTACGAGGGCAAAGATAGTCACGTAGAGCCAACAAACTGCCCTGACTACATAGGAATCGCTGGCACGATTGTGTGGGATTTGGTGTCACCCTTATTTGGAAAGGGGTACCACTTGTACGTGGACAATTATTACACAAGCGTGTCACTTTTTAGTCACCTTTTTGATCAACAGATTGGAGCATGTGGCACCGTGCGACCTAATCGCCGGGGCTTTCCCCAGCGGCTTGTAGATTCCCGTCTTAGGCTGGGGGAGAGAGAGCCTGCTTCAAGTGTAATAACTTGCTTGCTATGAAGTGGAGGGACAATAAGAATGTTTTCGTTCTTACCTCCCTTCATGCAGACACGACGACCCAAATTACTACGGCGACTGGTGTTGTGGAGAAACCCCTCTGTGTCCACGAATATAACCAAAATATGGGAGGGGTGGACCTCAACGACCAGTTGTTGGCGCCGTACCTAATTGCCCTTAAGGCCAGACGCTGGTACAAGAAAGTGTCTGTTTATTTATTTCAATTGGCTTTGCTGAACGCTCATGTGCTATACAGAGCATCAGGATGGACTGGATCCTTCCTTAAATTCCAGGAAGAGATCGTCAGAGCCCTTCTGTTTCCAGACGGTGCTCCACCTCACCTCCCCCAACCAAATGCAGTAAGCCAGCTGCATGAGAGGCATTTTTCGTATGTCCTCCCGAGTACCCCTACCCAACGAGCCCCCCAAAGAAGTCGTGTCTGCAGCAAGCGCGGATTTAGGCGTGACACCCGGTATTATTGTCCCTCCTGTCCTGACAATCCTGGTCTTTGCATTGGTGAATGTTTTGAACGCTACCATTCACTAGTTGAGTATTAGCGTAGGGTACAGCACTGCACAGACTAGGCACACTAACACAGGGTCTCCCAAGATGCCATCGCATTTTGAGAGACCCAAACCTGGTACCAGTTACAAAAGTTATAGTTACAAAAAAAAAAAAGGTAAAAAAAATAAAAACACAAAAAATATATAGAATAAAAAAACCAAAAATAGTTGTCGTTTTATTGTTCTCTCTCTCTATATTCTCTCTCTATTGTTCTGCTCTTTTCTACTGTATTCTATTCTGCAATGTTTTATTGTTATTATGTTTTACCATGTTTGCTTTTCAGATATGCAATTTTTTTATACTTTACTGTTTACTATGTTTTATTGTTAACCATTTTTTTTGTTTTCAGGTACGCCATTCAGCTGCAGAGCGGATTTATTTATCTTGACAGCAACAGCGTTTGCTCCCACGATATATAAAGCCGTGACTCCAGCGCTGTCGGAGGTGATTTCACCACCACAGTTACATACTTCAGCATATATGCCGAAGCGTGGGGGCAGCAGTGGGTGGAGGAGCGATTTGCTCCTACCTTTTGCGGGAGGATGCCCCCATGCTTCGGCATATATAAATGGTGCATGTATGCCCATCATTAGAAGTGGGTGGATGAAGGGAGGTATTCTAATGGTGGGCACACCCACCGATCAATCTCTTTTTTTCGTTCATCCCACAGGCTGCATGAAAAAAAAGTTTACAATATATGCCCAACAAGGACCAGCAACGTACTGGTATGTTTCTGGACTTTGAGTGGTTATACCAGAAAGATCCCTGCAGGTTTAGGTATCATCTTGGTATCATTCTTTTCAGCCAGCGGTTGGCTTTCATGTAAAAGCAATCCTAGCGGCTAATTAGCCTCTAGACTGCTTTTACAAGCAGTGGGAGGGGATGCCCCCCACCATCTTCCATGGTTTTCTCTGGCTCTCCTGTCCCAACAGGGAACCTGAGAATGCAGCCGGTGATTCAGCCAGCTGACCATAGAGCTGATCAGAGACCAGAGTGGCTCCAATCATCTATATGGCCTAAGAAACCGGAAGCTACGAGCATTTCATGACTTAGATTTCGCCGGATGTAAACAGCGCCATTGGGAAATTGGGAAAGCATTTTATCATACCGATCTTGGTGTGGTCAGATGCTTTGAGGGCAGAGGAGAGATCTAGGGTCTAATAGACCCCAATTTTATCAAAAAAAGAGTGCCTGTCACTACCTATTGCTATCATAGGGGATATTTACATTCCCTGAGATAACAATAAAAATGATTAAAAAAAAATGAAAGGAACAGTTTAAAAATAAGCTAAAAAAGCAAAAAAATAAGAAAAAAAAAAAAAAAAAAGCACCCCTGTCCCCCCCTGCTCTCGCGCAAAGGCGAACGCAAGCGCCGGTCTGGCGTCAAATGTAAACAGCAATTGCACCATGCATGTGAGGTATCACCGTGAAGGTCAGATCGAGGGCAGTAATTTTAGCAGTAGACCTCCTCTGTAAATCTGTAAAGTGGTAACCTGTAAATGATTTTAAAGTCTTTTAAAAATGTATTTAGTTTGTCGCCACTGCACGTTTGTGCTCAACTTTAAAGAATGTCATGTTTGGTATCCATGTACTCGGCCTAAGATCATCTTTTTTACTTCATCAAACATTTGGGCAATATAGTGTGTTTTAGTGCATTAAAATTTTTTTTAAAAAGTGTGTTTTTTCCCAAAAAAATGCGTTTGAAAAATCGCTGCGCAAATACTGTGTGAAAAAAAAATGAAACACCCACCATTTTAATCTGTAGAGCATTTGCTTTAAAAAAATATATAATGTTTGGGGGTTCAAAGTAATTTTCTTGCAAAAGAAAATATTTTTTTCATGTAAACAAACAGTGTCAGAAAGGGCTTTGTCTTCAAGTGGTTAGAAGAGTGGGTGATGTTTGACATAAGCTTCTAAATGTTGGAATATTTTATATTGTGACACAAGTTGCGGGAAAAAGACACATTTTTTTTTTTGCACAAAGTTGTCACTAAATGATATTTGCTATATAATGATATTTGCTATATTGCTCAAACATGCCATGGGAATATGTGAAATTACACCCCAAAATACATTCTGTTGCTTCTCCTGAGTACGGGGATACCACATGTGTGAGACTTTTTGGGAGCCTAGCCGCGTACGGGACCCCGAAAACCAAGCACCGCCTTCAGGCTTTTTTGATTTCACTCTTCACTGCCTATCACAGTTTCGGAGGCCATGGAATGCCCAGGTGGCACAAACCCCCCCCAAATGACCCTATTTTGGGGGGGGGGGGGTTGTGCTATCTTGGCATTTTATGGCCTTCGAAACTGTGATAGGTAGTGAGGAGTGAATCAAAAATTTATGCCCTTAGAAATCCTGAAGGCGGTGATTGGTTTTCGGGGCCCCGTATGCAGCTAGGCTCCCAAAAGTCCAACACATGTGGTATTCCTGTACTCAGGAGAAGCAGCTAAATGTATTTTGGGGTGTAATTCCACATATGCCCATGGCATGTTTGAGCAATATATCATTCAGTGACAACTTTGTGCAAAAAAAAAAAAAAAAAAAAGTTTGTAATTTTCCCGCAACTTGTGTCAAAATATAAAATATTCCATGGACTTAACATGCCTCTCAGCAAATAGCTTGGGGGGGCTACTTTCCAAAATGGGGTCATTTGGGGGGGGGGGGGGTTTGTGCCATCTTGGCATTTTATGACCTTCAAAACTTACACCCTTAGAAATCCTGAAGGCAGTGCTTGGTTTTTGGGGCCCCATACGCGGCTAGGCTCCCAAAAAGTCCCACACACTCAGGAGAAGCAGCTAAATGTATTTTGGGGCGCAATTCCACATATGCCCATGGCCTGTGTGAGCAATATATCATTTAGTGACAACTTTTTAAATTTTTTTTTGTCATTCAATCACTTGGGACAAAAAAAAATTAATATTCAATATTCAAGAATATCATACCCACTGTGAAGCATGGTGGTGGCTCACTGATGTTTTGTGGATGTGAGCTTTAAAAGCAGGGGAAATCTTGCAAAAATTGATAGCAAGATGAATGTAGCATGTTATCAGAAAATACTGGAAGACAATTTGCATTCTTCTGCACAAAAGCGGGGCACGGGGCGCTCTTGGGCTTTCCAGCAAGACAATGACCCTAAGTACAAGGCCAAGTTGACCCTCCAGTAGTTACAAACAGAAAAAGGTGAAGGTTCTGGAGTGGCCATCACAGTCTCCTAACCTTAATATCATCAAGCCACTCTGGGGAATTCGCAAAACATGTTGTTCATGCAAGACGACCAAAGACTTTGCATAAATGGGCAGCTATACCACCTGCAAGAATTTGGGGCCTTAAACAACTATTACAAATTACTGCACACTGTCATTGATGCTAAAGGGGGAATACATAGTATTATGAACTAAGGGTGTGCAGACTATTGAACAGGGGTCATTTCATTTGTTTAGTTGTTGCAATGTTTTGTTTTATGATTGGGCCTGTTATGACCTACTGTCAGGAAGAAAAAGCAAGTAACCAAAATGGCAGAAGAACATCTGTGCACTGGTTTCTAGTAAGAAGAGCCGCACGACACACACGCAGATGTGCGGATGACGGTGCGCACACGTTGTGACAGTTCTTTAGCGCCAGATGCGCTAATTAAAAGGAGACTGATGCCCAGGTTCATTGCTGTCTGGTCTACAGCGTTCCCTGTAACCCCTGCTACCCATTGATCTTGAATACCTGTTCCAGTAGACTTTCGGCTTGTTCCTGACTACTCCTGCCTTCTGCCTGCCTCTGATCTCGGCTTGTCCTTACCTCGCTCCTGTCTCTCCCTTGGTCTCCTTGCTGCCCGCCTGTTACCGACTGTTTCTGATCTGATCGACTTGTTCTAGATCTGTCCGCTAGTGTATGACCCGGCTTGCCTGTATCTGTCTGTGTTCCGATCTACAGAACACCTCCTGGCTGACTGCTGAGTCCTGCTTCCAGTCTGATCCTGTCTCCAGCCATTCTCCTTGCTGAGAGTCTCTTCACAGCCTCATTGGAAGTTCCGACCAGCCCCTGCATCAGCGATCTTGCCAGGCACTTGTGCCACTCTGCACTCCAGAGCGCCCTGTCTGCCCTATCAGGGGTTCTCGAGTCAGACGTGTAAGAGAGGCCTTTCCCTGCATACTGGGCTCTACAATCAGGTACGTGACACCTACAGTTGAATATGAATCCCATAAGAAATACAAGAAATGTGTTTTGCCTGCTCACTCAAGTTTTCTTTAAAAATGGAACATACTGTATTTTACCAACTCTCCAATTAGGAGCACAACTGTATGAATCAAAGCCTCAGGTACTCATGAAACCCAACAGCTGGTAACAGATAAGGGGAAGATGGCCAGCATTGACCAAAGCAGGAAGGCAGCAGGAACGCATCGAAAATTGTACCACTAAGTGACTTTTCTAAGCTGGGCCAGCAGCTGGAAAATGCTTCCTCAGTGTTGTATGGTGGGAAAGAGCATTAAGCATGCTTGTGTAACTCCACCCAGTGGATGTCGGCCCTTTAGTTCCAGAGCATTACCTCTTCAGCAGTGGAAAACGTCAGGAAAAAGGGAATTGCAAAAGGTGATCCATGACCTCAGTATACGAGTTAGCTCCCCATGCTCTGTCTAAATGGCATACTCACAAAGCGAGCTTTCAGAGACAGGGCAAGCGCTGTGGCAATGTCAATCGCTTTAGACCCGAAAAGTGCTACTTTTGCACAGTAGTACTCTAAAAGCCTGGCTGAGGATGGATCGTTCTTCAGAGGACAGCGCAAATGTAAAAGACCTATGAAAAAACGATAGGGTACTGGCCCAATAGAACAAAGAAAACCCTGAGGGAAGCTTGGACAACATAAGTCAATGAAAAATACAAGCTGTTCACAAAAGGAGAGAAGGCCTAGGTCTTGTAGTCTTAATCTTAGAAGCAAAGTGAGAGGAAAGGGCAGTGCAGCTAGGCAACCAATCTAGTAATATGACCACTAAGTTGTGAGTGCCCTCACAACATGCACCACATTGGATAGATAGGCAAAATAACTTCCCAAGCCTGGAGGAGTCTCAGGGAAACCAGTCCTGAAACAATTATAAAGGGAAAGGTATAGCAGGTGAGCTGAACCCTTAAAACACAGACAGGGCTGAGGGTATCTCATAACTTAAGTGGTACATAAAGCAAAGGATGGACAGAGATTCTTCCACCCAATATTTTTAAAGTGTACCTGAGGATAGCAAGATAACGCTTCACACCTGCCTAACTAGTCCTGAAACACATGATTTTAGGAATCCACAAACCTGTCCCGAACCCATGCCTCATTCCACGCTAGGAGATGATGACTGGGCATCTCAGACTCCTTACTAGGAGCATATACAGTGGGGACGGAAAGTATTCAGACAACCTTAAATTTGTCACTCTTTGTTATATTGCAGCCATTTGCTAAAATCATTTAAGTTCATTTTTTTCCTCATTAATGTACACACACAGCAACCCATATTGACAGTGACATTTTTGCAGATTTATTAAAAAAGAAAAACTGAAATATCACATGGTCCTAAGTATTCAGACCCTTTGCTGTGACACTCATATTTAACTCAGGTGCTGTCCATTTCTTCTGATGATCCTTGAGATGGTTCTACATCTCGAGCTGTGTTAGATTATACTGATTGGACTTGATTAGGAAAGCCACACACCTGTCTATATAAGACCGTACAGCTCACAGTGCATGTCAGAGCAAATGAGAATCATGAGGTCAAAGGAACTGCCTGAAGAGCTCAGAGACAGAGTTGTGGCAAAGCACAGATCTGGCCAAGGTTACAAAAAAATTTCTGCTGCACTTAAGGTTCCTAAGAGCACAGTGGCCTCCATAATCCTTAAATGGAAGACATTTGGGATGACCAGAACACTTCCTAGAGCTGGCCGCCAGGCCAAACTGAGCTATCGGGGGAGAAGAGCCTTGGTGAGAGAGGTAAAGAAGAACCCAAAGATCACTGTGGCTGAGCTCTAGAGATGCAGTCGGGAAATAGGAGAAAAATGTAGAAAGTCTACCGTCACTGCAGCCCTCAACCAGTGGGGGCTTTATGGCAGAGTGGCCCGACGGAAGCCTCTCCTCAGTGCAAGACACATGAAAGCCTGCATGGAGTTTGCTAAAAAAAAAAAAAAAAAAACACCTGAAGGACTCCAAGATGGTGAGAAATAAAATTCTTTGGTCTGAGACCAAGATAGAACTTTTTGGCCTTAATTTTAAGTGGTATGTGTGGAGAAAACCAGGCACTGCTCATCACCTGTCCAATACAGTCCAATACAGTCCCAACAGTGAAGCATGGTGGTGGCAGCATCATGCTGTGAGGGTGTTTTCCAGCTGCAGGGACAGGACGACTGGTTGCAATCGAGGGAAAGAGGAATGCGGCCAAGTACAGGGATATCCTGGATGAAAACCTTCTCCAGAGTGCTCAGGACCTCAGACTGGGCTGAAGGTTCCAACAAGACAATGACCCTAAGCACACAGCCAAAATACCGAAGGAGTGGCTTCACAACAACTCCGTGACTGTTCTTGAATGGTCCAGCCAGAGCCCTGACTTAAACCCAATTGAGCATCTGTGGAGAGACCTAAAAATGGCTGTCCACCAACGTTTACCATCCAACCTGAAGGAACTGGAGGGGATCTACAAGGAGGAATGGCAGAGGATCCCCAAATCCAGGTGTGAAAAACGTGTTGCATCTTTCCCAAAAAGACTCGTGGCTGTATTAGATCAAAAGGGTGCTTCTACTAAATACTGAGCAAAGGGTCTGAATACTTAGGACCATGTGATATTTCAGTATTTCTTTTTTAATAAATCTGCAAAAATGTCAACAATTCTGTGTTTTTCTGTCAATATGGGGTGCTGTGTGTACACTGAGGAAAAAAAATGAACTTAAATAATCTTAGCAAATGGCTGCAACATAACAAAGAGTGAAAAATTTAAGGGGGTCTGAATATGTTCCGTCCCCAGTGTGTGTGTGTGTGTGTGTGTGTGTGTGTGTGTGTGTGTGTGTGTGTGTGTGTGTATATATATATATATATATATATATATATATATAAGAAATTGTTAGATCAATTCTAGGGACAGACCGTCATATCCACATCCCTGAAAATTTACTTAAAACAGAATAAGAGCACCATTCCCCCATGAGGTCATGGGACTTTTCCGGATATGTCACTGTCTCTGAGGTAAGCACATACACAATGGATGATGGTAAAATATGAATTTATTACAAAGTATACACAATATACAAATTTAATTGATGGTAGCATTAGGCCATATACAAAAGTTGACCAAAAATGATACTCAATCCATAAAGGCTTGAGAGATGCTTGTATGTAAAGTAAGCCAACGCATTTCGCAGACTTCTTGTCTGCTGCTTCTGGGCAGCTCAACATGCATCTATATCAATATTTAAGTTACAAAAAGAGAACATTAGTATCAATTACAATGAATTTACTCATCATATATTAATACAAAATTTGTTTAATAATATCAGTACTCACCAAATTCTGTTAACATTAACTCCATACCGACTGCATCATCAAAGTAGAGTGAACGGACCCTCATCCGGTAATTAAACAGTGATGTCAGAGTCACCGCAACGGTCTGGTGGGCATCGGATCGTATCCAAGGCAGGATAGTATTAAACCAATGATTATCTATAGGACCAAACATATATATTCAGATGCAAGATTCCTCACATCATCATATATGTAGGGACATACAATTGACTATATCCACATTAGGTAATAAGTAACATAGGAAGAAAAAAGGAAGAAAAAAAGAAGGAAAAAGAAAAGCGAAAAAAGAGCATGGAGAAGAAAAAGAGGAAGAAGGGGAGATAGTACGGGGGTGGGGCGATAAGTTAACTATTAAGCATCTCCATATATACAAAGCAAAATATCCCGCCACTGGATACACAGAGAGCCACCATAATAAGTGGCTCAAGGTGACTACCCAATAGCAAGAACAATTTATCTTTAAACCCAGGGTATAGAACAGTAACTCTACCACCAAGTTAATCACCACTTTTAGTGCCCACAGGGACCATTTCCGTGCATTACTAGCCCATAACTGGCACTCTCTCGCAGAGGACCCCATCGTTTCTAAACACATATCAGACCATCCTGAGATAGTCTACAGGAGATCTTGTTCTGTAAAAGATAGTTTGGTGCATAGCCACTACTAGAAGTTCTGGAGGGAGCAGTGGGTGGTAAGGGCACCTATAGATGTGGTAGCTGCGACCAATGCCCCTGGATTAGGGAGGGCAATGGCTGCCCACTACCTAGAGGCGGTTATCTCAAATCCAGGACATATGCTGATTGTCGCAGTATAGGGGTGGTTTATTTGGCTACGTGTATTTGTGGCGCTTTTTACATCGGAAAGACTAAACGTACCTTTGCACGACGAATACAGGATCACCTGTACTATCTCGATGTGGGCTACTATGTACTCCAATTTGCAAGCACATAGGTCTTAATAATAGCTATGATCCCTCAGTTGTTTCATTTTTTTGCCCTAGAAGTAATTCCCCAGCAAGAACGGGGAGGGGATTTTGACAAAAAGATCCTACAATAGGAGGCTAAGTGTATATATAATCAGAGAGCTACTAGTTCTCCCCCCCCCCCCCCCCCATGAATGAATACAGCACTTTCTTTCAAACCATTCCTGTAGAGATGCATTAACATCTAGGAGGGATTGCCAGGATCTGTTTATACCCTTGCCGTAATTTCGGACTAAGTCACATGGGACTCCCATGTTTAAAAATCACTCTTAATGTAACTTTCGCAAAACTACTATTATTATTTTCTGTTTTGTTTTAGTGTTTGTAAATTCTTTGTGTGAGATATATGTTTTTAATAATAATAATTCTGTTATTTGCTTGTTGTGACTGTTTTGCGTCATCAAGAGCGGGCCGGCCCTTGTCTGGTATGGCGTTCGGGTGCCCCTTGTGGACGAGGCACCAGTCTGCCTATATCATCTCGGTGGATGGGTGGCGCTATGTGCATAGCTCTCTGACCGCAGTCTATGACGCGGCTGATGGCTCGGCGCATGCGCTCTTTACAGGGGCACCCGCGCCGAAAGTGATGTTGGTGAACAGTTTCCGGTTTAGTTATGCACGGATCCGAGATTCATGAATACTTAGACGTTGTTCATCCATATTATTATGCAGCATATCTCCACCATACCGAGGTAACTAGCATTGGACCGTAACCACCCCTTATAATCACGTTTAGATATTTAAGATATTAGCCCTAACCATTCCTTATAATCACGCTTAGGCATTTAAGATATTGGCCCTTGTTGATCTTAGGTGGACCCTTCCAGCACTTGGCATGCTATATTTCTATGGCCGCTTGAGCTACTGGATGTTTTATACACTGTCCCTAATTATGTAACAATATGGGATATGTAGGCAGTAGGTTGTATTGATAGCTCCATTTGGTTATGCCTGTGGCCCGTAGATATATATCCACACTATTGGGTAGTCGCCTTTAGCCACTTATTATGGTGGCTCTCGGTGTATCCAGTGGCGAGATATTTTGCTTTGTATATATGGAGATGCTTAATAGTTAACCTATCGCCTCGCCCCGTTTTATCTCCTCTTCTTCATGTTCTTTTTTTCTTTTTCCTTCCTATGTCACTTATTACCTAATGTGGATAAAGTCAATTGTATGTCCCTACATGTATGTGAGGGATCTTGCATCTTAATATATATGTATGGTCCTATAATCATTGGTTTAATACTAGCCTGCCTTGGATATGATCCAATGCCCACCAGACCATTGCGGTGACTCTGACATCACTCTTTAATTACCAGATGAGGGTCCGTTCACTCTACTTTGATGATGCAGTCGGCACAGAGTTAACCACTTCAGTCCCGGAAGATTAGGTTGCTCAATGACCAGAGCACTTTTAACAATTTGGCACTGCGCTGCTTTAACTGGTAATTGCGCAGTCCTGCAATGTTGTACCCAAAGGAAATTTGCGTCTTTTTTCCCACAAATAGAGCTTTCTTTTGATGGTATTTGATTGCCTCTGATTTTTACTTTTTGTGATATAAACGAAAAAAAAAAAAGATATTTTCTACTTTTTGTTATAAGAAAAATACAATAAACTCAATTTTAGTCATACATTTAGGTCAAAATGTATTCAGCCTCATGTCTGGTAAAAAAAAAAAAAAAAATAATGTCAATAAGCGTATATTTATTGGTTTGCGCAAAAGTTATAGCGTCTACAAACAAGGGTAAGTTTTCTGGCATTTACGCAGATTTTAGTTTATGACCTCATTTCTTGAGGTGCTAAAATGGCAGGGCAGTATACCCCCCCTCCCCAAATGACCCCATTTTGGAAAGTAGACACCCCAAGGAAATTGCTGAGAGGCTTGTTGAGCCCATTGAATGTTTTTTTTTTGTCATTTTTCAAAGTTGTCACTAAACTATATATTGCTCACATATGCCATGGTTATATGTGGAATTACACCCCTAAAATACATTCTGCTGCTTCTCCTGAGTATGGGGATACCACGTGTGAGACATTTTGGGAGCCTAGCCACGTACAGGCCCCCAAAACCAAACACAGCCTTCAGGGCGTAAATATTTGATTTCAATCCTCTCTACCTATCACAGTTTTGAAGGCCAAAAAATGCCCAGATAGCACAACCCCCCCCCCCCCAAATGACCCCATTTTGGAAAATAGACACCCCAAGTTATTTTCTGAGAGGCATGTTGAGTCCATGGAATATTTTATATTTTGCCACAAGTTGCGGGAAAATTACAATTTTTTTTTTCCCCACAAAGTTGTCACTAAATGATATATTGCTCAAACATGCCATTGTTATATGTGGAATTACATCCCAAAATACATTCTGCTGCTTCTCCTGAGTATGGGGATACCACGTGTGAGACTTTTTGGGAGCCTGGCCATGTACAGGACCCAAAAACCAATCACCGCCTTCAGGCTTTCCAAGGGCGTAAAATGGTGATTTTACTCCTCACTACCTATCACAGTTACGGAGGCCCTGAAATGTCCAGATAAAACACCCCCTCCCCACAATGACCCCATTTTGGAAAGTAGACACCCCAAGTTATTTTCTAAGAGGCATTGTGAGTATTTTTCAGCTCTCATTTGTTTTTGAAAATGAAGAAAAGAAAAATGTATTTTTTCTTTTCTTTTTTAAATTTTCAAAACTTTGTGGCAAAAAGCGAGATGTGTAAAATACTCAAAATTTGTCTCTCAGCAAATAGCTTGGGGTGTCTACTTTCCAAAATGGGGTTATTTGGGGGGGGGGGGGGGCTGTGCTATCCTGGCATTTGTTTGCCTCCGAAACTGTGATAGGCAGTGAGGCGCGAAATAAAAATTTACGCCCTTAGAAAGCCTGAAGGCAGTGCTTGGTTTTCAGGGTCCCGTACGTGGCAAAAAGTCACACACATGGTATCCCCGTACTCAGGAGAAGCAACAGAATGTATTTTGGGGTGTAATTTCACATACGCCCATGGCATGTTTGAGCAATAGATCATTTAGTGACAACTTTCTGTTAAAAAAAAAAAAAAAATGTATTTTCCCGAAACTTGTGGCAAAATATATAATATTCCATGGACTCAACATGCCCATCAGCAAATAGCTTGGGATGTGTACTTTCCAAAAAGGGGTCATTTTTTTTGGGGGGGGGTTTGAACTGTCCTGTCATTTTATGCACAACATTTAGAAACTTAAGTCACACATCACCCACTCTTCTAACCACTTGAAAACAAAGCGATTTCTGACACTTTTTGTTTACATTTTTTTTTTGCAAGAAAATTACTTTGAACCCCCAAACATTATATATTTTTTAAAGCAAAGGCCCTACAGATTAAAATGTCGTGTGTTGCAATTTTTTTTTCCCCACACAGTATTTGCGCAGCGATTTTTCAAACGCAACTTTTTTGGAAAAAACACACTTTAATTTTAATGCACTAAAAGACACTATATTGCCCAAATGTTTGATGAAATAAAAAAAGATGATCTTATACCGAGTACATGGATACCAAACACGACATACTTTAAAATTGCGCACAAACGTACAGCGACGACAAACATTTTTAAAAGCCTTTAAAAGCCTTTGCAGATTACCACTTTAGATTTACAGAGGAGGTCTACTGCTAAAATTACTACCTTCGATCTGACCTTCGCGGTGATACCTCACATGCATGATGCAATTGCTGTTTACATGACACCAGACTGACGCTTGCGTTTGCCTTTGCACGTAAGCACAGGGGTGCTTTTTTTTATTATTTATTTTGCTTTTTTTTTATTTTTAAACTGTTCCTTTCATTTTTTTAAATCATTTTTATTGTTATCTAAGGGAATGTAAATATCCCCTATGATAGCAATAGTTAGTGACAGGTACTCTTTTTAAAAAAAATTGGGGTCTATTAGACCCTAGATCTCTCCTCTGCCCTCAAAGCATCTGACCACACCAAGATCAGTGTGATAAAATGCTTTCCCAATGACGCGGTTTAAATCAGTCAAGTCATTAAATGCTCGTAGCTTCCGGTTTCTTAGGCCATAGAGATGATTAGAGCCATTCTGGTGTCTGATCAGCTCTATGGTCAGTTGGCGGAACCACCTGCTGCATTCTCGGGTTCCCTGTTGGGACAGGAGAGCCCCGAAAAAACCATGGAAAATGGTGGGGGGCGGGAATGTTCCCTCCCACTGCTTGCAAAAGCAGTCTAGAGGCTAATTAGCCGCTGGGGTTGCTTTTACATGAAAGCCGCTGGCTGAAAAGAATGATACCAAGGTGATACCTAAACCTGCAGGCATCATTCTGGTATAACCAAAGTCCAGCAACATACCAATATGTCGCTGGTTATTGTTGGGCATATATTGTAATGTTCTTTTTTTCATGCAGCCTGTGGGTTGAACGAAAAAAAGATTGATCGGTGGGTATGCCCACCATTAGATTACCGCTCTTCATCCACCCACTTCTAATGATGGGCATACATGCCTCATTTTTTTTTTTCTTAAATGTGGTGGTGAAATCACCTCCTACAGCGCTGAAGTCTGATTTACGTATTGTGAGTGCAAACGCTGTTGCTGTCAAGATAAATAAACCCGTGCTGCAGCTGAATAGTGTACCTGCTAGGCAAATGATGGTTAACAATAAAACAAAGTAACATTACAGTATAACAGTAAGACATACCATACCTGCAAAGCAAATATAATAAAACATAGTAAAAATAAAACATTTAACGCAATCTGTGCCTAAAAAATATATGCCTTAGCATGGGGGCAATCCACCCCTAATGTTAGGAGCAAATCACTCCTCCACCCCTGCCCCCATGCTTCGACATATGTAAAAGGGGAGAAGGGACTTTATATGAGACCTCTAAAGTATATCAGAGGTACCTCCATCCTGGCTTTTGCGCAGCAAAAAAGAAAAGGAAGAGTTTGGGACTTTATATGAAGCATGCAGCTGGAGAGCAAGAAGACACTTAGGATATTATAATATATAGTTTATTCCATGATTACATGTGAAAAAAATATGTCAATGGCACAGATACACATTGCAACCTGCAAACCTTCTAGAGTAAATTACATGATGGATAATAATACAAATATAGACATAAAATACAATTCATGTAGGACATCCCATATATAAAAGGTAAAATGATCACTGACTGTAAACATATAGTAGCAGCATAATTAGTTCCAACAACTGGATGTATATCCATAATTGTTGCGTCTATAGCTCGACGCGTTTCGTGACTAATTGGTCACACTTCAGGAGCAGACGCTGTAGGGATGTCTAAAAAATTGAAAGGTGAACAATAATTATATTGATCAAAAAGAAGGAGATGGGGAAATGATAAAACATTCACCCATACTTACAGGTTATGCATGAGTGTGGGGTGCGGCGGTGGATGCCTAGGCAAAGCTGCGGACAAATTGTTCCCCCCGGGAGCAGAGGTGGCAAAAACAGTGGATGGATGGCGGGAAACCCTGAAGGATAGGGTGTGGCTGGGGAGATGGACCCCACCAAAATCCAAGTGTATACATGGTTCATGAAATTATCTGTGAATAAATGTGAAAATATGTGTGAGATGTGAAAGTTGTGTAATATCGATGATAATTTACTGGTGAGGCAATAGTCCCAATCTAAGTGAATACGGGTGACTGGTGTAATGAAATGTGAGAAAAAACATAGAAAACACCACACTGTGGAAGAAAGACCAAGAAAGACCAATAATATAGAAGTGCCTAAATGTTGAAAAAAAAAAGTGCAAGAGAAGAGAAGAGTGCAATGCTTCGACATATATGCTCTTTTTTTTTTTTTTTTCCAACTGTGGTGGTGAAATCACCTCCAACAGCGCTGGAGTCACGGCTTTACGTATCGTCGGAGCAAACGCTGTTGCTGTCAGAATAAATAAACCCGTGCTTCAGCTGAATGGCGTACCTACTAAGCAAATGATGGTTAACAAAAACAAAGTAACATTACAGTATAACAGTTAGACATACCATACCTGCAAAGCAAATACAATAAAACATAGCAAAAATAAAACATTACAGTTCTAAAATACAGTAACAGAGAGAGAACAATAGATATAGAACAATAGTAAGCGAACAATAGAGCGGACAGTAGAGAGCGAACATAAGAGAGAGAATAGAGAGAAGAAAAATAAAACCACAACTATGTTTGGCTTTTCTAGTTTATATTTTGTGTATTTGTGTGTGTTTTTTTTTTTTACTTTTAGAAAAACTGTAAACTTTGAATGTTCCAGATTAGGGTCTCTCAAAATGTGATGGTCATCTCATCTTTTGAGACCCTGTCTTATTGTGCCCTAGGACTGTGTATTGCTGTACCCTACGCTAATACTCCACTAGTGTGGGTAGTGTTTGAAACAGTCACCGATGCAGAGACCAGGTTGGTCAGGACAGAAGTGACAATAAAAATGGTTGTCACGCCTAAATCCGTATTTTCTGCAGATACGACATCTTCTCTAGGGTGTTCTTTGGGTAGGGGTACCAGGGAGGACATACGGAAAATGCCTCTCATGCAGCCGGCTCACTGCATTTGCATTGGGAAGGTGGGCCATAGCACCGTCTGGAAACAGAAGGGCTGTGACAATCTCTTCCTGGAAATTTTAGGAAGGATCCAGTTTGTCCTGAAGCTTTGTATAGCACAAAAGCGTTCAGCAGAGCCAATTGAAATAAGTATACAGACACTTTTTTGTACCAGCGTCTGGCCTTATGGGCAATTAGGTATGGCGCCAACAACTGGTCATTGAGGTCCACCCCTCCCATGTTAAGGTTGTATTCATGGACACAGAGTGATTTCTCCACAACACCAGTCGCCGTAGGAATTTGGACTGTCATATCTGCGTAAAGGGAGGGCAGAACGAAAACATTCCGTGAATCCTTCCACTTCACTGCTAACAAATTATTACACTTCAAGCAGGCTCTCTCTACCCCAAGTCAGGATTCTACAAGCCGTTGGGGGAAGCCTCGGCGATTAGATCGCACGGTTCCACATGCGCCAATTCCATAATCAAAAAGGTGACTAAAGTGGCATGCTCGTGTAATAATTGTCCACGTACAAGTGGTACCCCTTTCCGAATAAGGGTGACACCAAGTCCCACACAATCTTACCAGCGCTCCCCATGTAGTCTGGGCAATTCTCTGGCTCTACGTGACTATCTTTTCCCTCGTAAACCATAAAACTAGGTGTATAGCCTGTTGCCCTGTCACAGAGCTTATACATATTGACCACCTCTCTGGCACGCTTGCTGGGAAGATACTGTTTGATAGACGAGCGGCCAGAAATCTCAATTAGGGACTCATCAATGCAGACAACTTGATCGGGAGTAAACAAGGCTGCAATCTGTTGGCTGAAGTGGTTTACAAGGGGCCGAATTTTGTAGAGTCGATCAAATCCAGGGTCACCCCGAGGACGACAGAGTTCATTATCATTGAAGTGCATGAACCGCAAGATCTGCTCGTATCCTGTCCTGGAGGCAGAGAACACGGGCATATGGTGAATTGGGTCAGTGGACCAATATGACTGCAACTCACTTTTTTTAGTTATGCCCATGAGGAGGGATAGGCCCAGGAAGGTCTTAAATTCAGAGACTGTAATAGGTCTCTAATCTCTGGCAAGGGTCAACTGGGGATTAGCAGTGATGAATTGACCAGCATACAAATTGCTTTGGTCCACAATAGATCTATAGAGATCTTTGGTGAAAAACAGCGAATAAAAATCAAGTGACATAAAATCAACTGTTTCCACCTTAATTCCAGGTTGGCCAGTGAATGGGGGAGGTACGGGTGCTGCAGAAGTGGTGGGCTCCCAATTGGGAATGGCAAATGCAGCAGGAAGGGCACTATGGGCTTGACAGGCCTGTTTATCTTCTTCTTGGTGGCTACGGGACACTACTTATGCTAGCCACCTCACCAGCTTGAACTCCACTTATAGGACTCACCACGTCACCAAGTGTTACTGCAGTGCTGGATTTACGACCAGGATGTACTAGGCTGCTGGGGCTTTCCAGTTCAAAGGGATGAGCAGCACTAGTACTGGCTCTCTGCTCCATACAAGAGCCCTGCGGTTCTTGCACCTCAACGACAGCAGAACAGGGTTGGGTATGCCTGACCTTGGCAGAGACCACTACTCCGTCATCAGAGCCATCTGTCAGGGTGCCGCTGCTGTCTACCGGTTCGTATTCTGAGCCTGAATCTGACAAATGGATGACTTCCTCTTCACTGTCATGCTCAGAAACATGTAGGCCTTCTTCACTGTACCTTCAATTTGACATTTTGGTCTCTAAATTTACTGGTACAGTAGTGAGACTCACAGGAAAAAGAGCTCCTGACTGTTAGCGACTGATTCAAACACTACAAAAAAAGGTGTTAGCGTTCGCAGGGATCAGGCCTGACTCCACGAACGCTGCAGTTGTGTTTTGTAAGTGACAGTGATCGATTGATACTGCACTTGGGTGGGCGGAGGGACTAAACACAGGTGCTAGCAGGTATCTGGGCTGATTCCGCTAACACTGCGTTTTTGGGAACCCTAAACTGCTCGGGACGCAAGTATAGATCTGATATCAGATATTGAGCCGTTCAGACACTATACTACTAAGGGAGGTGTATGGTGCGTGCGGGGGTGTGAGCGCTACTGGCACTAATCTGACGCTGCTTGGGGTGACGCAGACACTAAAAACCTTTTGATATCACCCACCAGGTGATCGGGGGGTTAAACCTTTATTTAGGTAATATACGGCGGGTGGCCTGACGCTATTAAAAAAAACAAAAAAAAACTAGCTAACCAGCGTCACCCGTGACACTAATACAGTGATCACTGGTGACGGGGTGATCAAGGGGTTAAACCTTGGGGGGGGGGGGTCCCTAGACCTATCTGGGCCTACACTAAGTACCCCAACACTGATTTTTGTCACTGATACCAGTACAGTGATCAAGAAAAATATCAACACTGCACTGGGTGACAGTAATGGGGTGAAGGGGGTTAACTGGGGGGGGGGCAATCTGGGGGTGACAAGTGTACCTACATGAACTGGTATCAGTATAGTGTTGGTGCACTTACTCTGAGATGTCTTCTCTCCTCTCCCTGGAATGAAAAGTCTTCCACGAGGAGAGATGACATCACTTCCCCTGCTGTGTTTACACTTACACATGCAGGGGAAGAATTTAATTCGCCGGGAGCGATCACCAGGTCCAGGCCAGAAACCATTGGCCTGGTCCTGGAGATTGATCGGTTCTGAAGCCAATCCGATCAGCGTGGCCACGTGCGTGACATATAGCTTCGCCCAGCCGGGCCAACCTGCCGCAGTTTAACTGCGGCAGCTGGTCCGGAACTGGTTAATGTTATAGAATTTGCTGAGCACTGATATTGTTAAACAAATATATATATAATATATATAATAATAATATATAATGAGTAAATTCATTGTAATTAATACTGTTATCTTTTTCTAACTTAAATATTGATATAGATGCATGTTGAGCTGCCCAGAAGAAGCAGTCTGCGAAATGTGTCAGCTTACTGTACATACAAGCATTTCTCAAGCTTTTATGAATTGAGTATCATTTTTGGTCAATTTTGTATATGGCCTAATGCTACCATCAATTAAATTTGTATATTGTTCATACTTTGTAATAAATTAATATTTTATTATCAATCATTGTGTATGTGCTTACCTCAGAGACAGTGACATATCCGGGAAAGTCCCATCACCTCATGGGGGAATGGTGCTCTCTCATTTTGTTATTCCTTACTAGGAGCACTATCCTGATTTGGAACAGGAAAACAGAAGGAAATTGATCAAGGGGCTGTAGGGCAGCTGTAGAAGAATGAAGCAAGTCCTAGAGATGAGGTTCCACAAAAGCATCAGGATAAATACTATCCTCTAAAGGTGGTACTCCTCCCAAAGCCTCTAGGCATGAAATAGCAGACTGATCCTCTAAATGCAGAGTAACATGTACAGAATCTATCCCTTTGTAAATCCAAGTCTTCTGCAGGTGGTACAAAAACTTTCTAGGGGTAGAATGCGAGGACTTGGAATTAGGGTAACAGCAGCATCAGGCATGGTTTGCGTTGGGGACCTAGACAGGTCAAAAACTAGACTACCAGGAGGACACTTAGAACCTCTAAGAAGATTGCCCTAACAATTTGGCACAAGTAGACATCAGCCTCACTCATAGAAGCTTCTGATGGGGACGACTATAAAAACAGGAGACCTAGGTTCTAGATTACAGGTGTCTTCCAGGGATACTGGCTAAATGCACTGAGACCCATTATAAGACAATAAGCTGGGGTCACACATTGCAGCTGGACTGCCTTCTTTTTGTCTTTGAGAACATGTTATACCGCGTAGTGGAGAACAACTAGACCCAAAGTTAGCAAGGCCTGGATACCCTTGAACTCTACCAGCTGGTGCTGATGAGGGTTGCAGGCAGCCAAAGGTGACCAAGTCACTGTCCTTTGGCAGTGGATCAAGATTAGATGATCCATTTGGTGGTAGTAGTAGGAGGGATTAGAGTTTGCCAGTGTACAATCAGAAGGTGAAAAACCTCCTGTGTCCCTCAATAGACCAGAAAGAAACTTGCTGCAGTAACACAAGCATTTACTGTTCATCATCCCTACTTACATCTTACAGGCCCCTTTTCATGCCATAGCTAAATTCCTTTATTACTGAAGGTGCCATGTAGATGGAAATACTTACATTAGATACCTACCATGAACATGTAACATGGTGCAGTGCAAAAGTTCTCATTGTGAAAACATGGAGCTACAGAAAGAATTTTAACAAGCGATACCCTGAGCAGAGCGAGGGGAGGTGTTCCTAGGCTTTCCCTTCATCACATGTCACATGATACAGGGCTACAGGAAAAGTCTAGAATTATTGTTCTCACACTGTTCCAGACCAGGCATCAAATCAAAGTAAGCACCACAGCAGGAAAAATACTGGCGGTTGGGACCCAATATTGGGCACTAGGGATCGATAGTTAAATCTAATAAAAAAATAGATCTCTGCATTTTCAAAATCTGTCTTCAAATCCACCCATTGATCTTTTTTATAGCTGCAGCAAGTAATAAACCACCACCATAGTGGAATTATTGCCATGTAAAACTATAGAATACCTAAATGCTGAATTTCAAACACACAGTTGAAATGCATGTATACAAGAGCATTTTAACCTGCCAGAGGAAACATGTTTCTGTTCAGCCAGTCTTGAGATTTACACAACCACTTTGCTGACCTGACATTCCTCTGCTACAATTAAGCAATACATCTTGGAAGTCTTTTCTCTGCAGCCTATGATTGGATAGTGAAGGAGCAGCAGCTGACTGTTGAGGTATCCTCTTGTCCTTGTCAGCATGCTCCTTGGAAACACATCTGATCCAATTAGCTGCTAGATAAGTTCCATCAGCCAAAAGCTCCATAAAATCATTTCTGCATGACATGCACATCTTTAAACATTACCAAAAAAACAAACCAACCACCACCGTTATTTTTATCCAGGTAAACAAAACACACAAGTGATTTTTTTGAGAAAAGCATATTTTGCTTTATTTTTATTTTTTACATTTTTTTATTTAAATGAGAATTCTTCCAGATGATAAGAGCTAGTACAATCACATAGTTTAAAGAAGGGAGAAAAATTAAGTTCAACTGGGAAAACGAGGTATGTGGGGCCAGTAATGGGGAAAATGAGCGGTGTTCAACTCTGACACCAAGCTGGGTGAAAGCCAGGAGGATTTTTTTTTTTCTTTTCTGGGTCACTTAAAAAGATCTCTCGTAATATCTTTTTAAAAAAATATAAAACACTTGATATCTATCACCTCACCACCTTCAAGATCTCTAGCTGACATGACAAGACTGCGGGTTACTGCAGGCTGGTTTTAGTTACCAGCCTCTACTGTACATAAATGGGTATGTGTGACATTCTGCTGACCCTGGCATAGAGGAACTCATTAACCATTTATGCTAAGCTGCGTAAAGATGGATGTTGCTGCAATGCGCCTTCTGATTTTACAGAGCTTTACTCACTTCTGAAGGAGGCATTTCGTGAACGAGACGATCAGAGCCATCCCCGAGACTGAATATTGCTCCAGTTTACAGAGAGTCACATTTGGAGAGGAGTTTGGTGCTCCCCCTAGCAATCTATCAGCATCCTCCCAACGCACACAGTAGATTCCGAACATTTCATATATAGGGCCAGTATAGTTACTTTTTATGGGGGAGGTTCAACTTTAAAGGGCACCTGTAAAGAGGGTTTCTGGTACAGGTGTGGTTTCCATCCAATGTTAGAGGCTGCCCCTACAACAAAGCACTGCTAGTATGCAGGCAGAGCAAACCTACCCTGCCCTGGAACAAGCACTTGTTTTCTGAGTCTGCCAACCACCAGCTCTGGAGGAAAACCTCTGCAGTAACAGGCAACCATCCTGACGGGTTCTATTCATCCTAAATGCAGATCTGTCTCTCTCCCTAATATTTACACTGCTTTTCCTTTCAGATAGAACAGATATATCACAACACCTATTTTCATCTGCAGCGCCCCAGCAGAGTGGGACTTGCCGCAAAAAACAGTGAAGTGAAGCAAGGGGGACGGTTTTAGTGAAAAGATCCATTTGTACACAGGTTTATCTCCCATGTCCACGAAGCACAAAGAGCAGTAATTAGTCTCTGGGTGAAGGCAGTTCAAATTGGGCCACTTTCAGATTTGGAAAAGCCATGCTGACCCCAGCATCTAGAAACTCCCTTTCATTCTTTCACTGTAATAAGAAAATAGAAGCGAACATCTGACTGGTTACTATGTTAAGCATTGAGTCATTTTGGAGACAAACTGATAAATACAACCTGTAGAAACCAATGGTGATTGCTTCCTCAGTGAATTTATAGAAAGCAGGGGGAGATCTAGTATGTTTTGAATATTCAATTCTTCATCTGGCTCTCCACCAGAGGGACCAATAATCTCGCCAGGGCTACAGTATAAGCTGTGTTCACAGATATGAAATACAGCTTTGTACTTGGCCTGAGTAGGTAGAACTGTCAGCTGTACAACTCTATATTCAGAGACCACTGTGTACAAGTGATCGGTTTCTTTAAAATTGGTGCAGCAGTAAGTCCAGCGTGTTGGGGGAATATATACAAATACATAACACAGACTAACTTGAAGCAAGGTAAAGCTTTTTGAAATAGTATAATCCTTCTGCTACTACATACACACTGTACACTGCATATATACAAAACCAGACTAGGATCCTTGTATTGCGCTGTGTTTGGTATAAGGGAAGGAAAATCTGAACAAATCTTAATTCAGTTGCATGCGTGATGCCCGTAGTTGTGACTTGAGCAGTCAGATGGGCATTGAACCCGTAATGGTTTGTATGCAAAGGCCATATAGTAATTTAAAAATGGTTGTACAGATGATGTGCAGTTCTGGGGGAAATAAAGCAAAAAAAAAAAAAAAAAAATGCAGTTTAAAACAATTGAAACTGTTCTTTTACAATGGGAAGTTTCTATGTAAATGATAAAAGTAATCTACGAATACCTGTAGCCCTCAATACAGATTGGCAGTTTTACAAATTTGCAATCAGTTTCTCTAATGTGCCACATTCGGAATTGGTGGCAGCAATGTAGGAATAATCTGCAGATGGCTTATTTTTGAAAATTCAGTTAGATGTTATATTTCCTCTCTTCCCCTTGCATTGAACAATTCACCACCTAACTTCCAGGCCGTGTGACACCTTAGCTCATCCAATCCTCAGCAGCGAGGTTGTCATTGTCACACCCCCTGGTTCTCAGGATTACAGGGGGTGCAGTAATCATGTTTGATGTGTGAGCTCCGATACTTGCAGTGTAAAGGTCTATGGAACTTGCCCAACATCATCCACTGAATAGGAATGACATACTGCCCCCACAACCAAGAAAGCACTAATGCCTCCTGGGAGATGTAGTACCAGAACAGCATCATGTTTTGCAGGCGCTGTTTAACTTCTCCCACAGACTGATTCCGAGTGGGTGGGAGCTGGTGCTAATCCAGTCCCATGAACAGTACATTTTTAATGTCTTTAGACTGCAAGAACCTAAAAGAAAAGCACTAAGGTGCACAACAGGTGGTGAGTGGGGAATTCTAGGATGCATTTAGGAAAAAACAACCTGGAATTTAGATTTAACATATACATTATATGAAAATCAGACAAAAGGATATGTAACCATATGCATAAATGTGTATGAAGCAAGGAGGAGAGGGCGTTTAGTTGTTAACACATTATTCCTAAGAACCTTAAGGCAGGTGAGCAGATATTCTAAGACCCAAGCAGACAATGTGTATCCAAAAAAAGGCTGTTAGAATGACAAGACTAAATAACTGCTGCTTGCATGTTATATGTATTTAGGATAAACATTTTAAACTTAGTATTGCAACCATCCTGATTACTGCTTTGCTCATTGCTTTCTTAAAATCAGACCGATTGTGGATCTAACATCTGCCTGATATGACACAAATAAAATCTTACTCTGCCAGTGCTGGAATATTTAAGCACTTAGACATGGATTGTATACAAGGGATACCCTAAACTTTTCCTTGGGCTCTGAAATCACTAGTGAGTCTGCAGACTACATAGAAAACGTTTTGAGCTCAGCTATTCGCCCCCAAAAGCCACCCCCCCCCCACCCCCAATTAGTAGGACTAGAAAATCTGTGGTATACCAAATAAACAATCAGAGCAGATTACAAAGCTTCAAAAAGACTGTTCAGCATCAAATCTATTTCAGGTTGAAGGATGTGAAGATTCTGTATGAGAGGACTCCAAAAACTGGGCACAGGTGCCCAATACAGACCACCATGGAGGCCCACTAACTTAACACAACATTAACATCTATGTGCTGATGGGTAAACGTCACTATAGAGACTGTACCCACAACCCAATTTACACTTATTAAATATTTTGGGGGAACATGCTCAAAGTGACTGTCATTAAATTTTAAGCCTGAATAAAGTGTTTTCTGCAAAGATGCCCTTAGATACTCATTCTTTCTGCCATCTGTGCCACTGACTGCTGAGCAATTACCCACTGAAAAACTATTAGAAACTGCCAGCAGTGTCCATTTCTTGGCCCTTGCCCACACACGGTGGTTCTTCCCACCAGCCCCTCAGTCAAGGACACAGTAGTGAAACTAGGGAACAGCGGAATGAACCAGAGTACAGTGGGGACCAAGGAATACGACACTTCAGGAAGTGCTGATTTCCCTAGATTATTTAGCTGGCGATTTACAGTATATTCATCTTTGCAGCAATGGCACAGGCAGGAGGAAAGGCAACTAAGATCTTCTATGAAGGAACACTTTATTTTAGCTTATGGTTTTAGCAAGAGTTGCATTAACTTGTTCAGAAAAACAAATAGTGCGCAAGCAAAGTACAGTGATTAAATTGATTCTATCTGTAGGCATCTGTTTGCTTTTTAAACACCACAGGGTTAAGCATGATAATTTAAAGGATAAGATCACTTTCCGACTATCCGTTTTTAGGGTGGAACATGTAACATGTCTCAGCTCCTGCAACTTCCCCCCTTTACCTCCTGTGACAGCGGGCAGGATTCTTCTCCCTGTGCCCACTTCCACAATTTGAAAAGAGCGCAGCTGTGTGGGGTTTCACCCACATGGCCGCATCATTCATAGTTTCCTGTGAATAAATGCCTACAAGTTCTGTCAGCCCTTGGCTGACAGCTTGTAGTTTCAATGTGCTATCAGAGCGATGGCGAGTCCTCTGGTAGTCCATTGACTCTTCCTGCTCTCAGGTATCCTTGCCTGTATGAGGTATGAGCAGACAGCTATTCTGAGAGTCTGCTGGAGACTGAGATTGCACCAACGATCTGCTGATCGCAGATGTAATGCTCTGTAAGCTTCAGAAAAAGAGAAAAAAAAATGCATTTTTTTTTTTTAACCTGCAAAACAATTACTTTTTTTTTTTTTTTGAAGAGGTAAACTTAACTAGCACGCAGCCCAGGAATTTCCTACTGCAGCTTCTACACAGTTTCTCCCACAAGCGTTTAGCATTTCTGATAGATTATTTTATAATTGTAGCTCTAACTAGAGCTTATTTTTAAAAACGGCACATTATCTAGAGTTGACAATGCAGAACTTGGGTTTCGAAGTTCCATATTGTCAAAGCCTTTTCTCCCATTCAGCAGCATTCTACAATATGTCTGCCTAGACTTCAGCTGGAAAAACCCAGAACCGAGTACACAAAGGGGTAAAAATATACAAATAAAAAAACACATTTTATAGTACAATAAAATAAAAGTCTGCAGGTTGTTGTAAGCTATGGCGGTTTTAAATAAAAAATAAAGTTAAGGGAACGGAGTAAATTTGAAACCATATTTAAGAAACAAGTGATGCAAATTCGCTGCTGTGTGTCGGAAAGAAAAGAGAAGCAGGGACATATGACGGCAACATTTTTCCAACTGCATGGACGCATTACTGAGGGGGAGGGTTGTGTTGGCGGTAGAAAGGTGAAAGTTTAAAGACGCTCCTGCTCGCACAAAGGAGTCCATTCAGCAAGAAGTAAATCTAAGGAATGAAGACACAGGTAGTTTCCAAACTGTTCTGGGGAATTCTTGTCCATTTGTCCATGTGATTGTGGAGGTAATGTGGAGGCTCTCAAATGAGGAAGAATCTGCTAGGAACAGAAGGAACTGGGTGTGGATGGGAGGCAGTAAGAACTAGTTGGTATTTACAAAGGGTGAACGTATGGAACCCATTCTTAAGCTGCGCTCTCCTCCATTTTCGCCACAGAAGGCTTGATGGCCCCTGTCCGGACTGGCTTCATCTGGCTGGCTGCAGGCTGCTCAGGAAGTTTAGCAGAGGCCAGGCCACATTTGCTGTCATCACCTCTCTGTTTCACCTGTCGTTCAAAAAGAGAAAACACTTCAGGCAATCATATGTGCAATTTTAAGAGTCAGGCTTAGCAAAGGCAGCTTTGGTGTTCCTATCCTTGTGCGGTGGATTTCAGTCAATCAATTAGCATTTATATTCAAAACGAACTTATGAGTTTGAATTACAGGAAGCAGGATTGACGCGCAAGCAGACCCTGCTTAGTCTAATGTCCTATACAGCATTTATGCAGAAGTCCTATTTACACTCATGTATGTGTACACAAGATTGAGGCATGCCCTTTAAGAAGCAAAAAAACTTTGGAAAAATCTGCACACACAAGACCGGCATCAAGGCAAATCACAAGACATTTGCAGATCACATAAAATACATTGGCACAAGGTTATAACACATGGAAAAAACCTTAACGTGATCATATTCATAGGCAGCTCTAAAATTAATATTTAAATAATATCAGGGAGAAGCTCATTCAACAAGACAAAAAAAAACACTTTTAAGCATGCAAACTGAACTGAGCAGGCAGGATATACGACCTTAAGACCAGGCTGGAGGATTGTTTAATAGCCTGGTCTAAGCTTCATAATCAGTGTAGACTTATTCTTAATGTCTCCTCGGCTGCCTGTCCAGAGATGGACATAGACTATGTACAAATCTAATGGAAGGGCCACTTAATCACAGGGATTTACCTGTTGAGGGTAGTGTCCCAAGTTGGCCGAGGGCACCGGTCCTGGTGACTTCCCGCTGGGACTAGCTGAACCTGGCCTTAAAATGAAAGGCAATGGTTTCAGAGCAGGTAATGCACACAACCACAACTAATGCCTCCTCAAAAAGAGTATGGGCTATGGAGGAGACAGATGAGATGGGTGACTGTAGAGACAAAGTGGAGGCATATCCTGCCTTAATCCACCCGTTGCCTGAACAGGTTGCTACGTCAGTCAGAAATGCATGAGAAAATAAGGCCATGCAAAGGTAAATACATAATAGGTACATTAATCTGAAAGGGTTAGGCTGATATCACACAGGCTCTTTTTACACTGATTTATGCTTTGGACACACAGGCATTGTGTGTAAGTGTTTTAAGAAATGCTGATCTCCGATATGCACAGCAGCAGTGACAAAGAGGCTCTATGGTGATTAATGAATGGATAAACACATTCAGCTTACTGTAGCATCCCTTTATGTCCCGTGTGTACAGGAGCTGCATCTCCTTTTAGAGGGCTGCTTTACTACATCTGCCATCATATCAATTTTTGACATCTGTTGTCATAGATTCACTACAAAGTTGGGAAATTCAAACCAAGCATATGACAAAAGATTTTATCTTCAGTGTTTTGAGCATATTAAAACCATCAATAGATTTGGAGATTGAACTAGGTAGCAAGATTTTCTTGCACATTTCAATTTCTACTGTACATGCGGAGCATGAACCCTCTTTTCCCACCTCACAAGTCTCCCTATTGGTCATTTAAAATGATGTCTGGCATACAGGGGGATAAAAGATTATCAGACCCAATTGGACTTTTACAGGAAAGGTCAAGATTTGCAGGTGACCTCAGTTGCCTATATCCCTGGATTGTTCTGGTGGTTTTCCCTGAAGTCTCCGCTTTTATCATCGTACATAAACTGCTCAGGTTTGCTACAAGTTTAGGCCAAACAAGAACACCCTACCTCAAAGTACACAGATGTGTGTAAAAGCTCAGGCGTCATGTGGCTTTTCGCAATTTATTTTAACAGAGCCAAGTTCACTGCTTAATTTTTTTTATTTTATCATGTCATTTGCAACATGCTGCTAAACGACCATGCCAGTGGAGAATTCTCACAATTAAAACATGCCGCAACATGCCACAGTGTCTTGCACTTATGAGTAATATGTAATAAGGGTTTCAATGGCAAGAGATTCCCACAGGGCAGAACGATGGAGCTCATGCTTATAAAACAATGTGGATAGGTTTTGAGAATTATTATTTTTTTCAATTGTTTGATGCAGTGCAAAAAAAGAGCTTGTCTTTAGCCTAAATCCATCCAAAATGATACAGGGAGGCTGCAGGCAAACTGAATCACACACACCTGCTTCTTATGTTATTATATTATGTAAAGATGTCACTCTCCCGTTTAATTCCCAACTCCGCCAACCCACTGCAAGCATTATTTTCACTGTCCATACAAGAGTCACTTTACAATAACAAATGCGGCAGTGGCAAGACCCCTTTGATAAGAGGACATAACAGGAAACTGGAGCTGCAAGATCTACTTAAATCTGGGTGACAGAAGATTACTGGTTATTCAGTGAGCTTGCATCAATGAATGTGCATTATTTTAACTTTGGTTGGACAGATTCTAACTGATCTCATGAATCAAACTATCTGAAAAGCAGTGTTCTACCCAAACAGACACACTGCCAAATAGCATCTGCTGATAGATTATAAAATCAGAGATTATGCTTGGTTGCTGCAAGCAGAAAAGGATACTATTCCTTGCAGATAATTTCACACAACAAGGCAGTCAATTTATTCTATACAGTAAACAGAAAGCGCAGAAAACAGTTTGAAATTTAAGATATTTAAAGAATTAACTTTCAGCACTTATCCTTTAATGTTACTTGTACCTGCAGCATTCAAAAAACAAATGCAAAGGGTAACCGTTTTGCTAATAAGGAGACTCCGATACACCACCAGCACCCCCCCGCAATTGGTATGCTTCCAACTTATATTACTGCAGGAACTCCTCCCCAGACACCAGTTGAGGGAGGTAAAGATGGACTTTGTATTGGAGTAATTGAGCAGTCTTCTCTTCTGCTGAAAAAAAGAGAAATATATGTGGCGCTATCTATCCCACTTAATAAGCAATAATCAATAATCCTAAAAATATGTGATAGTAAAGAAATAAATGATCGGCAATGGTGACACAATGATAAAATGTAAACACTGACAGTGCTAACGTGGACCAAAGCAGTGAAGTGGATATATGCTAAATATCAATGTGCATATAATTGAAAACCATAAGGACATGACAAGCATAACATATGTGGACTGATAAAGAATGAAGTGTCCAAAAACGTAACCATAAAACTAATCTGAAAACGCATGAAATGGAAGTGCAATAGTAAATATAATAAAGCAATGTGCAACACCAATGACGCAGTGATAAAAAATGCAATACTAGCAGTGCTAACATGCAATGAAGCAGTGAAGAGAATCAAAGCCTAAAGTGCAAGCGAGCATAAAAAAGGAGACCATTGAAAATGTCAAGGGTAATAAAGAAACTCAGTGAACTAATGGAATATCAGAATACATACAGTGCTAAAAAATAAATCCAAAATCGCATAGAAAGCGACTAAATAGCGGCATCCAAAAACTGCTACAGATGAAAGTGCAAGTGCAATAATGAGCATAAATAGCAGTGTTCTCTATGGTGAAAGCTGCTGCTACATACAACAAAGAGAGAATGTCCAAAATAAAAACAATTCAAAAGTTGCATGTAGTGCGATTCCCGATGACAGCCCAGTGTAATCTTCTACAGATGGTGCAAAAGTGCAAGTGCCCCAATGGGCCGAATCGAGCATATGCCGACAGGCGTTGAGATGATATCCTGGGGATCAGCTTCCAGTGATTGCCGCAGCCCACGCAAATACACCAACCGCAGCAGACACTCACTCGTGTGGAAACACGTCCTCAGATGTTCTCAAAAGGATGATGGAGAAAAAAAAAAAAAGGTGGCTCCATAGTGCGGTAAATTCAAAGATTTATTTTTTATAAAAAGTAGCAACTTACAGTAAAAATCGATAATTTCCTCAATACAAGCAAAGGCTTCTGGGTTCGGCCGTACCCGGAAGCAGCGGCACCTGACTCCTCCCTGACGCGTTGCGTCACACCACACGTGACTATCAAAGGGTGATAAAGTCACATGTGGTGTGACGCAACGCTTGTTTCACGAGTGTCTGCTGAGTGTCTGCTGCGGTTGGTGTATTTGCGTTTTCCGAGGGCTGCGGCAATCACTGGAAGCTGATCCCCAGGATATCATTTCAACGCCTGTCGGCATATGCTCGATTCGGCCCATTGGGGGCCGCAACTTCAGGTGAGAGGCTGGGGAAACTGTTACTGAACCCCCGGAACAAGATCAGACCCACCTATTAGATATCAGGTACTTGCACTTTTGCACCATCTGTAGAAAATTACACTGGGCTGTCATCGGGAATCGCACTACATGCAACTTTTGAAATGTTTTTATTTTGGACATTCTCTTTTTGTTGTATGTAGCAGCAGCTTTCACCATAGAGAACACTGCTATTTATGCTCATTATTGCACTTTCATCTGTAGCAGTTTTTGGGTGCAGCTATTTAGTCGCTTTCTATGCGATTTTGGATTGCACTTTGGATTTGTTATTTTTAGCACTGTATGTATTCTGATATTCCATTAGTTCACTGAGTTTCTTTATTACCCTTGACATTTTCAATGGTCTCCTTTTTTATGCTCACTTGCACTTTAGGCTTTGATTCTCTTCACTGCTTCATTGCATGTTAGCACTGCTAGTATTGCATTTTTTATCATTGCGTCATTGGTGTTGTACATTGCTTTATTATGTTTACTATTGCACTTCCATTTTTAGTAGATTCTGGATGCCGTCATTTAGTCGCATTTCATGCGTTTTCGGTTTCGTTTTATGGTTACATTTTTGGACACTTCATTATTCATCAGTCCACATATGTTTGTTATGCTTGTCATGTCCTTATGGTTTTCAATTATATGCACATTGATATTTAGCATATATCCACTTCACTGCTTTGGTCCACGTTAGCACTGTCAGTGTTTACATTTTATCATTGTGTCACCATTGCCGATCATTTATTTCTTTACTATCACATATTTTTAGGATTGATTATTGCTTATTAAGTGGGATAGCGCCACATATTTCTCTTTTTATCAGTTTTTGAGTTTTGTGGGTACACTCTCCTATGTAGGCGGCTTCCCCTTGCTGTATTGGTGAATTTGTTTTTTTGCGCATTAGTTATTTTCTGTGTACTTCTCTTCTGCTGCTTTCCTTCTATTCCCTCTTGTGTTAGCCAGAAGCAGCTGCTGCACAAAGAGAAGCGCACTGCTTTCAATCTGCAGAGGGACCTGTATTTGAAAGTCTGGCTTATAAGAAAGACATGAACATTTGAAGATCCCCAGTTCACCATTTGTAAACCAGAATTAAAAAAAAGGGGGGTGGGGAACAATTCCACTGGTAGATTTACCATTTGTAGGATTCTTTTCCAAAGCACACTCAACATACTACTATTTTAGAGGGTAAATGCCTAATTTGTACTTAGCAGTACTTAAAGTGAACCTTGCGAGATCCACTCATCACCCCCTTCCTTTATGAATCATTATATGATGCTAGTCTCTGCAGGCAAAAAAGTTAGAATGCATATCTAACCACCGTTTTTTCGCACTATAGAACCTCTTTCCTTTTCCATATTCCTTTTTCCCCCCACGGCTACATTTTTGTACTGTTATACAGTGATTTACAGTAGAGTAGAGGGCCTGTTCTAATGGTGTCTACTAAGTTCTGCTTTAATTAAAAAATCCCCTCTAAGTTAGTATCTTTCATTTAATTGTTATTCTGTCCACGAGCCTAATACAGATTAATGTATTATGTTTAATTTCATCATTGGCCGAAAATAATGGTAAAAGAGGTGCCCTTGCAATTGTTTTTTGAGCAAGCTGCAGGGACAAGAACAATGGCAAATACTGAAAGAGCATTTATCCTTTAAAATATCTGATGAGCCACAGCAAGAATAGGACAAATACACAGAATAGACATGCTCTTCAATACTTGTGAAAAAAAAAATAGGACTGGTAATAATTAAATAATGCAGCGCATCAAGCAGTGAATATGTGTGAAATTCAGTGACCCCTTGCAACCAGACTTCATTTTACTACATAGAAATGTATTTTTGAGTTATAGTGTAAAACTGACATCAGAAGAAATGACAACTGACACCTTTGAAAACAACACACAATAAGACCAATCAGAAACCTATCCTTACCTGTAGGAGTGCTGGGCTTGCACAGATGCTGCAGTTTGCATGCCCTGTTTACCGTCTGCAAAGTGGTATCCTTTCATTTCCATCTGAGAAGACTGTAGGGAACCAGAAAAGAAAGAAAAAAACAAAAAACAATTACCATGATGCCTTGTTCATACAGGCTTTAAACTGTATATCAGCAGTGTATACGGCTAATTTACAGGCAGTTTCAAGCAACTTTATTGAAGACTTTCAAGCATCCTTTAGCTCCATTTTGGAAATGTTAAACACAGAAATTTACATGCACAAGTGACTAAGCCAGGGGAGATATTCTGGCCTTATCAGATGGCTCACTACAAGCTGTCAGCACATACCTGTGTGTTGCAGAAACTCAACCTGGAGCCTGAAGTAGTTTCTATCACATCTGCATAGTGAAGGTCAGGTATGCGCTTTTCTCCTATCACACAGTACAGAGCCTGGCATTTAACAAGCAATCCACGCGATCACGTGATCGGTGAGCCAACGTAACTAAGACTTTGAGAAAGTCAAACTCTAGGCTCAGTATTGTGAGATGGCAAAAGAAAGAATGCCTAATTCGCATATCTATGGTGCAAGTCTGCAGAAACCAGTGGTGAGAGTTTCTGTAGCAGCTGTTATGCACTGACAAGCTTATACTTTTAGCCATCTGCTGCTGTTAGCCTTATTTTTCACAAAGCTTAACATTTAGCCCTCACTTACTTCTCGGCCTGTAGTCAATACTGAAGGCTGCATTCTTCTGGGAGCTCCAACTGGCAGGTTTTGTCCCTGTGGCAGCTGAATAGACTGTGGTAGCAGCAGTGGCTGCTGGCCAGAGCTATACCGGGGCATCTGAAGCTGAGAGCCAGCCATCGGCATGGTTAACTGCAGAAACCAAGTATTATGCATCAATTTAAAATACGATTTAAAAACCTCAGGCTCACAAAACACAATGTATGAGATTTACCTGCGTAAGTGGTGAGTCAATCATCTGAGAGGTGCCAATACCTGCCGCCTGGTTCAGCTGGCTCTCATAGACCAGTTGCTGACTTCCACTCATGGGCTGGTAAGGGGATGCAGGCTGTGTCTTAACCATCTCCAGAGGCTGCATTCCTGGAAATGGGGAGTACTGAGGCTTGAGACCCGTGCCGCTCGCCAGTACCATGGCACTGGGCTGGGACAAGCTGGGGTGCATGTACACCTGGGACCTAAAGATAATAGGGTTAACCTTTCAGCAAATCACAATTACAGCAAACTCATGGTCAAAGAATTTAGCACTTTACAAAACTGTTACCCAAGCAAGTCATAAGTTCCCTGGGTACATGTTGTGACAGAGGACAGTGTGCAGTAACTAGGTTCAGTAGGGAATAAAGGCATGATTGAAGACAACAATTTAAGAAAATGCCAGATTTCTGAATACTGACTGCAATTGTTAAAAGAAGCTGGTGTGTTGCATCACCAATTAAGCCTGTTATGCCTCTGGCAGCAGCTGATAAAGCCAGGGCCCACTATAAACCAAAAAATGCCAAGGTGCTCCTGGGGTTGGGTCTAAATTTCATAGGCCCCTAACCAATTGCTTATCTCTGTACATTTGAAAATGATGGAATTGCGATTGGGTCATTCTGGAGTGCCTTTTAAAAAAACTTTTACGCAACTTGGAAAAACATTGTATGCATGTGCCTGGAGCGTGCACAATGCCTATGATTGCACTATTAGGCAGTGAAGAACATAGGTAAAATGCACAGTGCCAATCAGAGTGGCTCTGTACTACTGTTTGCTGTGAGAGAAGAGTGCTCTCAAATATAGAGGAAGGATGATCCTATGAATTGTTTTTTAATCAATGTAACAAAGGATATATAGCAACAGATGCTGGGCCTTTTTAAAAACTCCCCTCCCGGTACATCTCATCTCCATCCTTACTTACCTTTCCTTCAATAGTCCCAGTACCTCGCAGGCATCGTCTCCTGGGTGCTAGTCTTTGGCAGTCTTCAGTGGCCAGCACAGGACGTCAGTCCTGTGCATGTGCAGGTCGGCATCAGGGCACAAAGGAAGCGCAGCTCATTTTTACATCACCGAAGAAAACAGCAAGCAGGAAGATAGGTGTATTTTTTGCATGTCTCTTTTGCAATAAAAAAAAATCTGCCTGCTTGCTGATTGTGACAGCGGAACTTTAGTTCTGTTTTAAATACCTTCACCTCCCTTATCCTTAAAGTTAACGCCCTCAGCTACATTAACCTCTTTACCAGCTCCTCCCTCCTGTCCTGTTAATTATGTGCTGTATCTAGTAAGTTTGAACCACCTCATAACCAGCTTGTTTTTTCAGATCTCAAAAAAACATGGCAAAAAGTTAGATCTTATTGGAAGGTCTGCCAAAAAGGGGGAATTGCGGGGGGGGGGGGGGGGGGGGGGCGGGGGTGGCATTGTACTGTCCTGGCATTTTTGGTAGGTTTTAGAACAAAGCAAGGGAAACCATGATTAGTCTTTTTCCATTAATATTACGACAAAAAAGGTGGTTGTTCAATAACACAGAAAGTTCAATCTGTCCCCCCAAAAATGTTATAAAGTTATTTTGGATAGAAAGTTGCATGACCAGGATATTGTCAGTCACTATGATAGCATTCAGTGCTCGTTCACACCATATGTGCATGAAAACTGATGAGAAAAGCGCAGAGATTTCACTTGCAGAGACATCATTTTTCATGCGCATCAGTTATGTTTTCCCATTTACACAGAGTTGGATGTCATGTCAGTTTATTTTCTGCACAGAAAACTGCAAACGTGTTGCAGATTTCTGCATGTGATACCAGTGTTGTGAACAGGGCACATAAAGAACAATTGCTTTTTTGTGCTCGTGCAGAAAATCTGACATCTCTACGTATGGTGTGAACAAGGCCTTAAACTGAAAAGTGGCCTGGTAATGCAGGTGTATGAAGAGGCTAATACTAGTTAAACATGTACATCAAGTACAACAATGAAATACATATCACAAAGTAAACTTCATACTTTTGTTTGCTTCTTTACAACATGTATATAGAATCAAGCAAAAGAATAAAAAGATCATAATTAATTTATTACAGCACACACTCCTTTCCAACATCACACAGTTAGCATACCGGATGAGTTCTACATCTGCATTTAGTAGTAGCCCCTGACCATTTCTCCCAATACAAAATAATAGGTATTGTGGGGGGTGGTGGGGGAAAAGGGACAGAGTGACTAATTTGTGCAAAGAAAGCTGTTTATTGTGCAACTTTTTTTCTTCTTAATATGTCATCAGCAGCATGCTGCTACATAAGTGTGCCAGTGGAGAATTCTCAATATTAACAAATTATGTGACTTGCCACAGCATCTAATGAGGGGGATGTCAGCTGGTTATTAAACTTATCAGCAGCTATCAAAAACTAAAATGTCAGTTTTCTGCTGAAACACCTCCACCCCCTTTGTATACACAGTAACTTTTGCAAGACACATAACATTCTCTGTTTCGCTAATCATAAACAAAGTTACCTGAAGGGCTGCATGGAGTTGTACATTTCTTGTGACTGGGAAACAGGGAGTCCTCCACGCATACTAAGCTGGGCCTGAGCCTGCAGAGAAGTGTGAAGAGAAATGGGGATCTGCTGGGCTGCTGCTGCCTGCAACAAAGACAGAAAAAAATAAACATTACTATTCAAACAGCATCTGTCCTCAATGATCTTTTCAACATTCATGCCAGTGTACATTGCTTCTGAGATCAGTTTGGACTTTTAGGCTGGGTTCACACTGTTCCAACATGAAAGTCGGACAGCGTGGGGCCCAGAGTCCCAAAGACCATATCAGACCCTTTGGTCTGGTATTGATTTTAAGGGGGAAAACCCACGCCCCTTACTGTTTTTTTTTTTTTTTTACTGTACTGTTTTTACCCCATACTCATACTACATACATGGAGGGGGGGGGGGGGGTCTTCCAGATTCTGATAAGCCCCCTACCCACTGACCCCCACAACCACCACCCAGGATTGTCAGGAAGAGGCCCTTGTCCTTATCAACATGGGGACAGGGTGCTTTAGGGTGAGGGGGCACAGAGACCCCCACTGCCCCAAAGCACCCCCCCATGTTGAGGGAATGTGGCCTGGTATACATACCAGGAGGGGGGGCTTGCTCATCCCCCCTTTTCTGACCTGCCAGGCTACGTACTCGAATAAGGGTCTGGTATGGATTTTGGGGGTACCCCTCTTTTTTTTTTTGGCATGGGGTTCCCCTTTAAGATCCGCAGAGCACAAGTCGCATGCCACAAGTCAGATCAGTGAAGATGATGATCCGACTTAGATGTGACTTGCATGTGACTTGCATTCAAATCACCGGGCTGAAATCGTGCCCAAGTCGGACCAAGAAGTAGTGCAGGAACCCTTTTCAAAGTCGGACCTACACATGTCGGACTAGTTAAAACGGCTCTCATAGGGAATTAATGATTTATACACATCATGCGACATGTGCTCCCAAAGTCAGAGCGCATGCTGCACCAGCGTGAATCGAGCCTTACAGAGGAACATATAATTGAAACCCAAACTAAAACAGCCATCCAGAAAGATCTTCTCTAAATAGTAAAGAGAAGTTAAAATCTACCATTGGAAAATTTACCCTCCGTTCATGTCCTGGTGACAGCGTGTCACCAGGGCAGGAAGCATTGGGCTACTTCATTGTTGGGGGGGTGGGGGTGTTGGCAAGTGCAGAAACTAAATACATTTTATTTTTTGCTTTCTTTGTCCTTCTTTCCCAGTGATAATCACACCCTTGTTGATGTAAGGGAGAATCAGACAGTAATTTGTGACAATGGAAAACTCCTTGTCCACATATGTCCAACTGAAGGATGAGCAACAGCAAACACATGCTAACAGGTCCACTAAAAACAAAGATCACTTAAAGGACTTTACACCCAAAAATGGCTACAGATTGTGGCCTGAACATCCACCTGGCAGAACATGTGAACTTAGAAGACAAGCTGGCAGCCTTGAAAATCTTGGTAAAGTAACTTGATGCCCAAGAATCACTCACAAATCTAGTAGAGAGTGCCTTGACAGGAAATGAGGAAACCCGATCTTTAAGACTATAAGCTTGAATAATGGTCTGTCTGAGCTACTGCTAAGTGGTAAAACGAGAAAAGCTGGTGCCCTTTCACAGGGACTAATCGGAACGGCAAAGTTTTGTTGAAAGAAGCAGTGGCTGTGAGACACTCACAGTCCAAACTACATCCAGGCAACGGAGGGAAATCTTCTGATGAACTGGAGTCAGATGGAGGGAGTGAAGAATGATTGTCTGTTTGAGGTAAAAGGTCGAAACTACCCAAGGTAAAAAGGAAGTTGTGAGTCACCACCTTGTCCTTGTGTAAGACCAGGAAGAGGGCTTTACAGCTCAAACAGTTGTCTGGCAGAGGTGATGGCCTCAAGAAATTAGTGGATAAGAGTGCAGACAATGGACCAGATGAATTCTGTGTGTAGCTTCCCCTTTGTTCCTCTGCCAAAATACGTCTCCAAAGAAGGGGGGGGGGGTGTTAGGGTGTGGTTTCCTGCACCCACATCACTGGTGTGGATGCAGGGATCTGTTCGTTTTAGGACATTGTGGAATGTCACACATGTTTCCTTGAGAACCTGTGCTCTACCACCCTGCTTCATGGTGTCTGGCTTAAAGGCTTTGGGACAGAAGATGCAGATCATCTCAAGGAGCCTACAGAGCATCCGCTCTCAGTTTTCTTATTAGGTCAATGTACCGCATCCGCCTGAGCCGATCTGTAGCTATAAGGATCACCATAACGCCCTCTGTCTCATTTCTGTGGAACAGACAAAAAGTTTGAGAGGAAAGGTGTAAATCAGGATGTACTGATCCTACTGAGCATCTACTGCTTCTGGTAGAGCAGGGGCCTTCAAACATCAAAGGGCCAGTTTACTGCCCTTCAAACTTTAAGGGGGCCGGACTGTGGCCAGTGGGAGTAGAAAATGCCCCAACGTCAGTGGAAGCAATGTCATAGGCTTGGTGGTCAGTGGGAGTAAAAAAAAATTACATAATTGTTGTCAGTGGGAGGAATAGTGCCTCGTAATTGGTGTCAGTTGAAGAATTCGTTCCCCATCTCTGGTGTCGTTGTGAGGAATAGTGTCTTGCATCAGTCAAAGCAATAGTGCCCCAAGGGCCAGATAAAGGCAAAGGGCCAGATCCGGCCCACAGGATGCAGTTTGGAGACCCCTGTGGTAGAGGAACCCCCTGTACCTGAAGACTTATGCATTTTTGTATTGAACTTGGATCAGAAAGTCCACATCTGGTGCCTCCCCATCTGTGACATGGGTTCTGAAACTTGTCCAGGTGTAGGTGCCACTCCCCTGTAATCAAGAGACTGCTTGCAGAGGAAGTCTGCCTGCCAACTGTTCACGCTTAGAATGTAATCTGGACAAGGCTAAATAGAAGTTCTGCCAGACAGGATTCAATCTACCTCTCTTGCTGTGGCGAGACTTCTGGTTTCCCCCTGATGGTTGAAGTATGTCACTACTGTAGCAGAATGCATCACTCTTCAGCCAGGCGGTGCAGTGCTGCTAGAACTGCCAGAACACCTGAAGCTCCAGGATGTTGATTGGGAAATGGGATTCCTCTGACTTCCAAGTCCCCTGAGCCAACATTGTGCCCCAGACTCCTTTCCCAGCCCAATAGGCTGGCATCCTTTGTGAGGATCTTCCAAATGTGTCACACATACTAAGACTTTCTGTGCATCTCAATGGAAGAGAAAGAAATAGATGTAAAATGGTGTAGGGCTAGGCTATTCAAGTTAGATATACCTTTGCTAAAATACCAATGTCTGGCAGTTCCATAGCCATTTCTGTGCCTGAAAAGCACGCAGAGACCAAAGAGGCCTAAACCACATGCAAACATAAGAGATGGTAAGCTACAACCATCAGCATGAAAGGGCACCTTAAGACATTGATAGATAGGCACCCAGTACCTGCTGAAAAGCTGTTGAAAGCAAAATCAAAGGCAGATGACATTTACAAATGCTTTTTAATGACCAGTGGCAAACTACAAGATGTGTTAAAAGTGGACCTGTCAAGATGCAAATGACCAAGTTGTTACTGCTGACTTGTTTTTGAAGGTGCAATCTCAGAAGGCTGTCAGGAGTCACCAACCTGGATCATGTATGTAGACAGTGAAGCCGTTTGACACTAGATATATGTAAACTTGTCTGTAACTCTCCTAAGTATGGAAAATATGAACATCTATTAGAGCGTTCATCAGAAGAAGCGTCACCAAATATCTATTTATATTGGTTATTTTTAATAATGGTGGAAACCCTTTCAACATTAAAGTAGTCTCTCAGTAAAAGCATCTTCCTCAGATCCCTTCAGAGTACATAGTGAAGGGTCAGCAGGATCTATTGAAATATCACAGAGACCAATACACACTATACATTATATTAGCTGTATTGCATTGTTCAGACCTGCTGATATCCTTGTTGTTGAGGTATCGTCTGCTGAACTAGGCGGGGCTGGCCAGGAAACATGTGACTTTCCAGATACAGTGGAGTGATGTGGCTACCTAAAATAAACAAGTCAAATTTGTAAAATAAATTAAAATGCTCTAGTATAAGTAACACTGATGGTAAAAGGGTAGTTATCCTGTTTTATAAGTCACTGATCGCCGCCATTACTAGTATTAAAAAAAAAAAGAAAAAAAAAAAAAAAGGGAAATAAAAATTCCGGTATATATCCCATAATTTGCAGACGCTATAACTTTTGCGCAAACCAATCAATATACGCTTATTAGGATTTATTTTTACCAAAAACAAGTAGCAAAATACATATTGGCCTAAATTTATAAAGAAATCTGATTTAAAAAATATATATATTGGATGTGTTTTTATAGCAGAAAGAAATTTTTTTTTTTTTAATTGTTGGTTGGCTTTTTTGTGTATAGCACCAAAACAATTAAAATCCAATGGTGATCAAATACCACCTAAAGAACTAAAGAAAACTCTATTTGGGGGGGGGGGGGGGGGGGGGGTGCAGTGCAGTATCGCAAAAAATGGCCTAGTCATGAAGGGGGTAAATCTTCCGGAGGTCAAGCGGTTAAAAACAAATCATTTCTATTTCAGTACTTACACATAGTACTGACATATAAACATTAGGCATTCCTGGTAGAAAGAAACAAAGGAATAGGCTGTATAACACCTGCGCGTATTTGCACGTACACGTGTGTAAAAATTTAATTTAATTTCACCTATTTCACCAATCCTATTTAAAATGGACAAAAGAAAAACTGAGCTCTAGCTCAATTTAGTTAAAGGTTTCATTCTCTGAAAAATTATACAGTCTTATTGGCCATGGATAAGAACTTGGAGGTATTTTCCAGTTTACATGAATAGGCCGCTTAGTGAGTCTTTTAAAAATACAGATGCATATCATGTCCCAAAACTCCCCTGGATAAGTTTAACAGCCCAGGAACATGCATCTCGAAAAACATGCCAGCAATACGAGCTATTTAAAAAAAAAAATCCTGACTATTTGCGAGAGTTGTCTCTGGGGTGTGCAGTACCGCATTTGGCCAGAGGTGCTGGAGACACTCAGATCCTGAGTGTCTCCAATGCCCCCGCACCTCTGGCCACATGTGGTACTGCATACACCGGCGCCCCCGCATCTCTGGCCAAATACAGTACAGCATACATCACCAATCACTTTGGAACCAATTATCTGAGTTTCCATTGATTCCTATGGTGAAACTCGCTTTGATATAGTAGTGCTTTGGATTACAAGCATGCTTCTGGAACTAATTATGCTCGTAATCCGAGGTACTACTGTATATACAGTGCCTTGAAAAAGTATTCATACCCTTTGAAATCTTCCACAATTTGTCATGTTACAACCAAAAACGTAAATGTATTTTATTGGGATTTTATGTGATAGACCAACACAAAATGGCACATAATTGCGAAGTGAAGGAAAATGATAAATGATTTTTAACATTTTTTACATATAAATATTTGAAAAGTGTGGCGTGCATTTGTGTTCAGCCCCCTTTACTCTGATACCCCTAACTAAAATCTAGTGGAACCAATTGCCTTCAGAAGTCAATTAGTAAATAGAGTACACCTGTGTGTATTTAATCTCAGTATAAATACTGCTGTTCTGTGAAAACCTCAGAGGTTTGTTAGCGAACCCTGGTGAAAAAACAGCATCACGAAGGCCAAGGAACACACCAGACAGGTCAGGGATAAAGTTGTGGAGAAGTTTAAAGCAGGGTTAGGTTTTAAAAAAATATCTCAAGCTTTGAACATCTAACGGAGCACTGTTCATTAAAAATGGAAAGAGTATGGCACAACTGCAAATCTACCAAGACATGGCCGTCCACCTAAACTGACAGGGAGAGCATTAATCGGAGAAGCAGCCAAGAGACCCATGGTAACTCTGGAGGAGCTGCAAGTGGGAGACTCTGTCCACAGGACGACTATTAATTACCCCACGAATCTGGCCATCATTGAAAGAAAGACATAAGAAGTCCCGTTTGCAGTTTGCAAGAAGCCATGTGGGGTACCTAAAAGCAAAATGCTATGTGTGGTGAAACACACCATCCCCACCGTAAAATATGGTGGCGGCAGCATCATGTGGGGATGCTTTTCTTCAGCAGGGACAGGGAAGCTGGTCAGAGTTGATGGGAAGATGGATTGAGCCAAATACAGGGCAATCTTAGAAGAAAACCTGTTAGAGTCTGCAAAAGACTTGAGACTTAATGCACAAGGTTCACCTTCCAGTAGGAAAAGGACCCTAAACATACAGCCAGAGCTACAATGGAATGGTTCAGATCAAAGCATATTCATGTGTTAAAATGGCCCAGTCAAAGTCCAGACCTAAATCCGATTGAGAATCTGTGGCAAGACTTGAAAATTGCTGTTCACGGACACTTTCTCCATCCATTCTGACAGAACTTAAGCTATGTATTTTTTACATACCCAAAAAGATGTGAAGCTGTAATTGCAATGAAAGGTGGTTCTACAAAGTATTGACCTGGGGGAACTGAACACAAATGCACGCCACACTTTTCAGATATTTGTCAAATTTTACAAACCATTTATCATTTTTCTTCCACTTCACAATTATGTGCCACTTTGTGTTGGTCTATCGCATAAAATCCCCTCAAAAATACATTCACGTTTTCGGTTGTAACATTACAAAATGTGGAACATTTCAAGGGGTATGAATACTTTTTCAAGGCACTGTATATATAATTTTTTCTTTAATAATAAATTGGACAGGTTTAAGTACCTGGAAGAGAAGCTGAAGGGGCCACTGATGCGACAGGCATGGGAGGCATTGACACTCCTCCGAAGGAACTGTAGTTGACACCAGTGGAGGTGCTTCCACTAGAGGGAGGCTGTATTCCTGAGCCAGGGGCTGCTGGGGAACTCTGTTCTGGCAAACTGGGGGAGTTCTCCCAAGCCTTGCGAGCAGACTCCATCTGGAACAAAAAAAAATATATATATATATAAAGTAGTGTTAATAGATTAAATGACTCCTGCACATGCACAGAAGTGATGTCATCCCACACCCACCAATTAAGACAGCCAAAGGCCGGCACCTGGAAGAAGCCAGGGAGAAGATGCAGGCACGGGACCTTTCAAGCTTCTGACTGTTTTGTGGTAGCAGCATTGACCATGACCCCTCCCTTTCCATATTAAGCTCCCTGTAAAAGCACAGACTACCATCATCACTTAGTGTTGAGATAAATTTTAAAACAATTTTTGCACTTTCTGTAAAATCTTCTTCTTGAAGCCCATTGAAGGATATAGGAATGTAGTAATTCTTAGACATTTGTTGTACACTGCCAACTTCAGGGAGGTTGGTACCTTGGCAAACAAAAAATGTTAAGCCAGCCCCTGTACAACCCCAGCTTCCTTAATAGACTCCAATTAAATGATTTACAGACACAAGAATGTAGTAATTCTTGATCATGGGACGTTCCAAATCAGTTCAGCTAAGGGATGAGCAACAGCCACAGAGGTCTGACAGATGTGGAGATCTAACTATATGTGAAGAGTTCAGTAGCCAAACAAAAGTTTGAGGAAGAAGGGCCAACCAAAAAATGGAATATTGCCAAGATGAAGGGAGGGGCACCAAGGATCGACCTGGTGTTCCAGAGTAGGGCACACAAATAAGGGGAAATTGTAACCTGAAAAAACGATGGGCCACAATAGCAATGTGGAAGACAACCAATCAGTCAAGCAGTCACCATAATGAAAATAGGTGGAACTACAAACGGGGGTGTGGGGGAGGGGGACAGAACAGCGGTAAGGTGGTCAACTAAAAGGGAATGTTTATTGGGTCAGTCCCAGAGATAATACAGAGCCCCTATAAGTCACAGTCAAAAGCATATGTCCAATAAAAAAAATGAATTTTTGTCTTCAGATTTACCAAAACCATATAATATGAGGTGAAATCTTAAGAGTTTCAATTTGTATGCAATCAGGCAGGCTCTTGCACTACATGGTTTTGATAAATCTGAAGACAAAAGTCTGCAGAAATAGTGTGTATGGGGTCTTTGTATTTAGGTAGAGTGAGATTGACGAGTATGATTGAAAAGGTCCTTTTGGAGAGAGGGAAAAATTGGATTTTTTCACCAAAAGCCTTGTACACACGGTCAGATTATTGGACAGATTTTCATCAGTTTTTTGTTTGATGCTAGTCTCAAATCAAAAGTGAAGAGGTTACTCGCCATCAGAAAATTTTCTGAGGACAGAATTCAACATCAGAAGTGACGTAATGTGTTGAATTGTTTTATGTGTTCTTTCATGTCTGAACATGCCTAGTCTTGCTCTTCAGTTATTTTTTGTCAGAAAAAAATGAAAATAAAATCATTGTGGTCACATCAGACAAACATTTTCAAGCCTGCACATCCAGTTTTTGTCTGCCGAAAAGTCGTAATCGGCTGTCAAAAGCAGCATACCAACGATCAGAAAATTGGCAGATCATTCAGACTAAATTAACATTAAGGGATAATGGGTGAAGTAATTCATGTCCATTGGGTTATGTTGCTGCCTTATGGAGATGGGACCCTGGCACACAAAGCTGTAAAGACAGCCTAGTAACCCTTCCCCCTCCAAACATGCCCCAGTTTAGCAGCAAAGCATTAGTGGGAGTGGATCATAAGAACAGAGGGGAGGGACCTGTGTCAAGTTACATTATGTCAAAAATATAATATTTCTAAATGTATATTAGGGACACAGAATAAAGTAATTCAGGTGTGTTGGGGTGTCCAAAATAAGTCCAACTGAGGGTCAGGCAACACAGCAAGAAAAAGCAAAGAGTCCCGTAAAAACTGGTTAACAAAGGGGGCTTGACAAAACTTACAGTCTCCACAAAAATCTATCCTACCAATGCCAGCATTCAGATCCAGTATGAAGCAAAGGCCCCCCCCCCATGCATTCAGGCATGGTAAACCGGTTTGAATAGGGGGGCATTGCCACAGCATGAGCATGTGAGGCCATTACTCCAGGCCTTACAAGATGCCAAGCTAATTTACAGATGGGGTTTTCTTTTTTACCTATCTGTTTCGAGAGATGGTTAGCAATTCATTTTATGGACCAAGGACGAATTACCCCAATTCCTGAAGTGTCTCAATTAGCCAGCAAAGGACTTTCCGGATTGGCGGTCCTCCCCTGAGATCCCACTTCCAACTCACTCACAGCCATGGCAACCCGCACGACGCAGAGGCCGGAACAAGAATAGAGGCAGCTCTTCCCATACGACGCTACAATCTCAGTTTTCCTCATCTCCTGGGGTAGCGCCTTGACAAACTCTCCAGATCTCCCCCCCAAGTTCTAAAATCCTGTAGTCAATTTTTGACGAACTCCCCCCTGGTTTACTGCTGTGGTAATCTGTTACACTCACTGTGGCTGCAGGCTTGCACCTAATCAACAGTGGGTCCTCTGTGTGCTGTATCACCTTCCCCAAATAGGCCAACTCCTAGGAGTTATGTCCCCGTATTGGGGACTCGAGCTGGTCATTGACCTCCATTTTTTCCTTGGCCAGAGGACTGGATGGAGATTCCCGACTAGAGGAGATTGGACTCCTGGACACTTTTTCCGGGCTTTGTCTCTCTTACGTACCTTAACCGTTTTCTGTTTCTCAGGTTTTTATGTATGGTATTTTGTTCTTTCAGCACTTAATATCTTGTGGATAGATTTATCGTAGTCCTCTCTCCGCTCCTGATGGTGGTCTCAGAGACAATAGGCACTCTCCCCCCCGCGATAGCTTCCCTGAAGGTCGTGTCCTACAATGTTGTTGTTGTTGAGATCGCCTTGTAAACGCAGTAAGTTATGGCTCGAGACGAAGTGACTGGGTGCGCACAATCTTTTATTGCAGGAGACGCACTTTCACACAATTTACCCACCTGCCTTTATAATCAATGGTTTCTTAGCAATTCCCCATTGCCTAAAGTCAGGAGGTGTCGGCGTAGCTATACACAAGCAATGCCCTTTTGTATGAAAGACCAGGTAGTTGACCCCAACGGCAGATTTGTGTTCCGTAAATTCACTTTTGCAGCCGTGTACGCACCAAATACTCAACAACTTACCTTCCTAGATTCTGGCAGAATTGCGGGACTTTAACCTGATCTCGAACTTTAAAATCAACTATGACAAGTCGGAGATCCTGCCTTTGAGTATCTCTCCAGATTTACGTATACTGCGGCAATCCTCATTCTCTTTCACATGGTGTCATACCTCTCTGAAGTACCTGGACATCCACCTCCCTTCCCATTGTTCCCAGTTATATAACTATTATGCACTGATCTCAACCATTAGAGCGGATTTACAAAAATGGGACCGGGTGACTTTTTTGTGGATGTGTTAAAGATGAATGTGTTACCTAGGGTTCTTTTCTATATGCAAATTATACCCATTTGCTTGCCCAGGTCCTTCTCAACCCTAAACAGTTTGTTCGAGAAATACATAAGACATAGACAGAGCCCACGTTTGGCCCTCTGCACCTTGCAATGCTCCAAACGAATGGGAGGCATGGGTGTGTCTGTCATTCGCAAGTATTATGAGGCGGTTGCCTTGCAGCAGATATTGGACTGGCACCACGGTGTTATCGACCAAGTTGTTGGTTCTTCTGGAAAAATTCCTGGCGGGCCAGAATCTGGCTCGTGCGCCATGGGTGCCCAGAGAGCACTGGGGGTTATCTGAGTATACCTCCCCTGTCACAGCCCACACCCTCAGCGTGTGGGACACTTTAAATAACTCGGGACGACCTGCCCGCCTCGGTCTCCCCTCTTGCCCCTTTGGGAGGCTTCCCTTGGTTTGCTCCGGGGGAACACCTGTCCTTTTTTCGCTCCTGGGCATTTGATAGGGAGACGCGATGTGCCAGGTTTGTTCAAGACCTGGGGTTGTTATCCCTGGCTGCTCTCAGGGACCAGTATGGCAGCTTTCCTATGGATGCCTGGTGACACAGGCAACTCTGGCATTTTATTAGTAGTTTACCTCAGGCCATATGCTCCCCTTGAGAAGTTTTGTATGTCCACCTCTGATTCTGCAATCCAGCTCTGTGTTTGGCATGCTACAATTGTTGGAACCCAAGGGTAAACCCCTACATATAAGGGAGTGGGAGAGAGACCTGCGACATGAATTTACAGAGCTACAACTTGACCATTTATACCAATTTACACATACCAGCTCAGTAGATACGAAAATTACTTACTAGCTGGTACAGGGTCCCTTCCAAATTTTCTAGAATTTATCCAACTTTATCGGATTATTGCTGGAGGGATTGCGGGCTATGGGGCACATGTCTACATGTCTGGTGGGAGTGCCCCAAGCTGCAACCCTATTGACAAGATATCAGGACCCAAATTAAAATGATATTGGATCTTGAGCTACCCGACTCCCTGTTGGAGCTCCTGCTGCATTTCCCCTCTATTCCTCCCCGTCATTACCGTAAATCGGTTTTGCCCCATCTTTTAAATGCGGCTAGGCAATTGATCCCCGTTTACTGGAAATCAGCCCAAATCCCAACCCGGAAAGAATGGATACATTTAGTGAATAATATTATGGCTGCTGAGGAATGGATAGTGACATGCAAGGGTAGATATGAAAATTCTGCAGTATATGGGCCACATGGACTCATTATAAAAGCATGATCCCACGGAACTCTCAACTAATAGCTTCTTGAACTATGGACAACTACTATACAACTATGTTGGCGGTTTAAGCCTTACTGGATCTAAACCAAGGGGAACTTCATTGTTTACCAAAAAGTATTTATATAAATGTGCTGTTTTTGTTACCCATTTCCTTTGTTCCACCCCCCTCCCCCATTCATCCCTCTCCCCTCTTGACCTTTCCCTATGACCTTTACCATTGAATTAGTCATCCTTGATATTGCTTTCCAAATTCTTACATTTACATGACAAGGTGCTTTTGTTGATGCAGAGATTGGGAAGATAGAATTAAGGTTTCCTACTGCTGTGATGCCCCATATGATTTAGCACTACATGTGCAGCTCACATGCCTTTATATTTCTTATAATTCCTCATGATGGACGGTCAGTCGGACCTTTTGTTATGTATGGAAATGTCACCTATTTGAAACTGTTGATGAATGGATGATTTTGATTCGCTCCCTTTTTTGTTTCTATCCTTACTGGATTGTATGCGGTTTCTAAACAGATTATATAAAGATTACTTAAAAAAAAAAATAGGTTTGAATAGAAACACTGGAACTTTTCTCATTCCCAGACAATGAAAATGACCCCATGAGAGAGGAGCTGAACCATCAGTGTGGAGGGCTGCCAATCTTTGCATGGCAAGTTAGATAACAAAAATGGAAAACAAACGGAAAACAGACGCTTCCCTGAAGACGTTCACTACGAAACGTACGGCGGAGCGGTACGTGGTCACATGTCCTATCACCCAACAACATCCGGATCCTTTGGCTGCCCCCCTGTGTAAGCTGGAACGCACGCCAGCGTGGAGGAGACATGAAAGGCTTTTTCTGACTGCGAAGTCACCCTGACATGCAAGCAGCCCCAGTGCCGGGTAGGCACCCACCAATTTTGCTGATACCTCTGGACGGTCGAAGCTGCCTACAGTTCTTTCCTCCTCACCTATTGAAGCTTTGGACACTGATGTTTTCACCCTGCTAGCCCCGGTGGCTAATTAAGCTTTTTCTGACTTGCAAGACATATGTCTTTCCAAGTCCTCTACGTCCGGTAAGCCTCTTCAGATGTTATGGTGGTGGTTCTGACACATACATAGATGTCACATTGGATTTAGTGTTCCTCCGTTTCACCCACCAGTAACACCCTGTTGCTGCTCTCATCAACCTACCCTCAGAGACTGTTGGTGGTGGCTTTTTTTCGATTTCCATTAAGGACACAATTTATTTACATGGACTTTATTTAATGTTGATTTATATTGTGTTTGCTGTTTTCACTTTTTCACAGGCGTTTTCTATTATGCTCCGTACATAAATTTGTATTTGTGCAACCAATTTTTTTTCTACTCACCTTTTTAAATTAATTTTTTGCTTGTTTTCTGGCCATTGTCAGTTGGCCCGATTCTAATATCTCACCTTGATCTACCTATACACATAGCGCTACACTATATATATATCTGTTAAAAATGGAAAACAAAATTCCAGCATGTAGAATGTTCTGGACCCAAAAAATCTAAAATATCGTGAGACCAAAAGCCAACAGGCATCGACGTCCCTCTTCACCCGTCCACCTCCCTTGTAGTCAAGTGTTAACTTCATTCAACCCAGTAACAGAAGGTCTTTACTTCAGTACAGGGGATGTGATGTAAACAACGCAGGAGCATGTGCATTTTATCTACAATGCATGGATTGTGGTTGCAATGCTTTGAAGGCCTAAATGCAAAAAATGTAATACATGCTCTTTATTTTATTAACGTGGATGCATGTACAACATATTTGCCTTTAGCAAAAATGAGATATAATTTGCCAAAGGGGAGAATCAGTTCTGGTTCTTACCTTTAAGGTGAGGTCAGCAGTAGGGTAGGAAATGGGGTTGAGGCCCATGCCTTGTTGTAGGTGGTGATCTCTCCTCAGCATTGGTATAGATTGTGAAAGCCCTGCCTAAGAGGAGAACAGATAATTTATGAAAAGTTCAACACAGCTTAAAGAGACACTCAAGGCAAAGTGACAGTCTCTTACTAAGCCACAACCTGACCTATTCACCATCCACATGCTCCACTGCCTCTCTGTTAAACCTTGTGTAAGCTCTGCAATCATCTGATGCATGCATAGATTTTGTGTCACCCCCTCCCTCACATGAGTTTTCAAAGCTGGCAACTGACCGCTCTGGTCTAAACAATGCATCCTGAGAGCAAGGGAATGTCACCACATGCTTCTCCATACTTTGAAGCAAAAGGTATTTCTACTGGCCTTGACAGATAAATGGTGGGAGCACTCACGGAAGGGGAGTACGCATGGGTGGGAGTGCAATCTTTCAAGAGAACCTGTTACATTACCTTGAACAAATAAAGTGACAGAGTCTTTTAGAAAACCTACCTTATTATTAAACTGTTAATTAGGAAAAAAAATCCAATGAGATTAACAAAAAAAAGAATAACCCCCCCCCCAGCTCAGCTAAGTCTCAATTTTGTAGCCAGCAATGAGGAAAAGACAAGAACAGAGGAATCCTTGCGTCTTGTGATGTACTTCAAGAAACAGATTTAACCACTTCAATACCGGGCACTTTTACCCCTTTCCTGCCCAGGCCAATTTTCAGCTTCCAGTGCTGTCGCAGTTTGAATGACAATTGTGTGGTCATGCAACACTGTACACAAACAAATTTTTTTTTTATTTTGTTCACACAACTAGAGCTTTCTTTTGGTGGTATTTAATCCCCACTGATTTTTTTTTATTATTTGCTAAACAAAAGAAAACTGACATTTTTAAAAAAAGTGTTTTTCTTTGTTTCTCTTATAAAAGTTTGCAAATAAATAATTGTTCTTCATAAATCTAGCCCAAAATGTATTCAGTTATATTTTCTTGGTAAAATGATCATATCAGTGTATACTATTTAAACTTTAGGAAAGTTATAGCATCTACAAACTATGGTATAGATCTGAAAATTTCTCATGTCTCATTTTTTGAGGCCCTAAAATGACAGGACAGTAGAAATCCCCCCCCCCCCCCCCCCCGAGTATACAGTCCAAAATATTTACAGTATGAAAAGTTATAATTTTTTTTTATTACTACAATTTTTTTCCCCTTTTTACCATTTTTTTAACACACTGACCAGAGCAATATAATGTTATCATAGTAACATTGTCCTTTTCTTTTTAAACATTATGTATGCTTATAGCGGTGCATTACATTGATATAAGCAAGCATTTTACTGAATGAAACTGAATCAGTTTGTTTTGTTGTGATTAGTTAAAGCTAATCACATGGTACAGATGGGCTGTGATGCCTGTCTGTATCATGTGATCAAATAGGGACATGCTCTAACAACCACAGGTTTTGCTCTAGCAATTGACTTACAAAAAAAATCTGGCTATAACAGGATTTTCCAGAAGAGAATACTGGAGGAAAAAAACGAATAGCCACAGCCTAAACCTTTAACGTACTAAGGGAAAGACCCTTGTTGGCACCCTCTTTAAAAAATTCCAAAATAGATGGAACATTGTGTGAAAATCTTTGATTTACCGACAAGTTACATTTTTTCCAAACTTTTGAGTATATAGCCCTTGTTACTGGCTTCAGGAAATTAACCAGGGTTTTGACAACTTTGAGAATGTAATATCTTCTCTTCAGATACCAAGCCGTTAAGTTCAATGATGCCAAATGAGGGTGTGACACCGGACCCTAAGACAACAAATCCTGTCTCACTGGTAGAGTCACTGGAGGCTCTGTGGCTAGGGCCTGCAGGAGTGAAAACCACAGCCTCTTGGGTCAAAAAGGGGGTTAATAAGATTAGATTTGTTCTTTCTAGAAGGAACTTCTAGAGGACTTCCGGGATTATTAGCCTGATAGGAGGGAAAGCCGTAGCAGAGGCTGAATGACCAAGGATTCGCAAGAGCGTAGATCCCGAGAGAATGATCCCCTGGATTTAGGGAAAAAAAAATCTCTCCGTCTTGCGGTTTATCTGAGTTGCAAAAAGATCCACCTCTGGTGATCCCCCACCCTCCTGGCAATTTGGGCAAAAATCTCCGGATTATGGGACCAATTGTTCTGACATACCCAGTGGCGACTGAGGTGATCTGCCCATTCGTTTTGCGCCCCTTTTAGGTGTATTGCTGAGATGGAGGCTAAAGTCTGATCGAATCTGCAGATGGTGACTGCTGACCTCTGCATGAAAAGCTTCTAATGCCCTCTGTACTGCCAGAAGCTCCCTTTAATTTGATGAAGCCTTTGCTTCCACAAGGGACCATCTTTCTTTAGCCATCTCTTGTTGTGTAGATGGGCTCCCCCATCCATACAAGCTTTCATCCATTGCAATTCTCTGGGATACTGGAATGAACCATTCCAGGCCACTGGTCAAGAGAAGCAGCGACCTCCATACCTTCAGATCCAACCTGTGGATCCGTCCCAGTTCCTTAGCAGGAATAACTGAAGTGGACATTGGGTGAAATCTCGCCCATGGTATGACCGTAAAGCAAGAGGTCATAAGGCTACTGCCCTTGAGATATCTCTGAGCAAAACCCACTGGTTGTTTTGCAAGGATGAAATCGCACGAGTTAATTTTGACACTTTTTCCTCTGGAAGGAACATTTTTTGATCCACAGAGGAAATCTTGTACCAGAGATATGTCACTCTCTGGGTAGGAACCAGCGAGGACTTCTCTTTGTTGACTAGCCAGCCTAGCGACTATAGAAAGTCTTAAACAGTCTGGAGATCCTTCTCTAGTTTCTGATGGGATTCCACCACCACTAGGAGGACATCCAGGTAGGGGACGAACTTAATCAATTTTAGTCTTAAGGGGGCCAACGCTTCCCCAGGACCTTCGCAAAGATACGCAGGGCTGATAACCCGAAGGGCAGTGCCTGGAACTGAAAATGATGGATCACTTATCCCATCTTTACTGCTAGTCTCCAAAATTTTTGGTATGCTGGATGAACAGGGATGTGCAAGTAAGCATCCCTTAAATCCAGCGGCGCCATAAAGCAGTTTGGGTAAAGCAAATTCCTGACCGAAAAAACTGACTCCCTGCGAAAGTGCTTGTATCTGATCGAACGATTTAGAGAGCAAAGGTTCAAAATTAGACAATACTTCAAGGGTTTTTTTTATCACAAAGATATGGGCGTAAAAGCCCTTGCCCTGATCCATCCAGTGTACCGGGATAAGGACTTTCTGATCTAACAAGTCTCCAATTTGGAGGCAGAAGGCAGTTGCCTTTACTCAATCGCGGGGCAGGCTGGTGACTAACAATCTCTCTAGTGACTGGGAATTGAATTCCAGCCTGTGTCCATTGGTCACCAAATCCAAAATGAACAGGCTTGAAGTGACTGATGCCTACTGTGGGAGGAAGGCCCTCAATCTTTCTCCCACTGGAAGGCAGGAGTTATTGCGACTTGGTGTGTTGCTGAGGAGGGTTAAACAAGACACCCCACCACTTACCTTTGCGCCCTGTCCAATGTTTCTTGGGTCAGGCCTCCTTTTCTCGCAGACTCTGCTCTCTGCCCCCTTGACCTCAAATTTTTTTTTCGGGCCGTCAACTTCTTTTTATTCTCAGGAAATGCCTTCTTCCTGTCAGCCGTGCATTCAAGCGCTTCTTATAAGCCAGGACCAAAGAGATAGTCGCCTGACAGAGGAAGGCCACACAGACACAAATTTGGAGGAGGAGTCCTGACCATGTCTTGAGCCAGAGGCTGAACTGATCAAGGCAGAGGTCCTAGCACCCATCCTAACTGATTCAGCAGAGGAATCGGACAAAAAAAACCTACTGTCCGAAACAAGAGTGGGAATGTAAGCATCTGATCTCTCGCAGTCCCCGTGGAAAGGTGAGTCTGTATGTGTAATAATTATAACTCAAGGTTTCTGGCTACACATGTAGATGCTAAGGCTGGTTTCAGACTGACAATTGATGAGTCCCAGGCCCTGCCTAAAAGGATATCACCTCTCTTATCCATAGGATCCCGAAGTGTTCCCATGTCGTCAAACGCCAGGTCCGTATTCTTGGAAAATTTTGAAAGAGGTGCGTCCAACTTGGGGTACTACTTGTGTCCAAGGTTGTGCCGCATCTTCATCAAAAGGAACCCTCCTTTCAAGACTGCTGGGAAAAAAATGGTTTCCTCTCTGGATTTTCCCATTCTAATTTGATTGTATTTAGAAGTGAGCTGTGCACAGAAAAAACCCTGGCCTTTTTCTTATGCATTCCTTCATACATAAGATAGTGCTTTGACATTTGCACCTTTTCTCCTCTTCAATCTCAAGTGTCACAGATACCTTGTAACAAATCATTCACATCTTCCAGTGATAATTTGTTCCTAGACCCCTGTAAAATTTCCTATCCTTGGGCTGCTTGCTGTTGGGGCACTTGACAGGAGGGAGGGGCCAAAAGCACAGAAGAGGAGGATCTGGGCTGCTCTGTGCAAATCCACTGCACAGGGCAGATAAGTATAACACTCTTTTAAAAAATAAAAACAACAAGCAAGACTGTACAATCACTTTAAGTGATCTGTTTTTATAACAAGCACTCATCAGTACCCAAGTCACAATTTATCTTCTGCTGAACGCTCCTCATTTCATGATCAGAGGAATAGCTTCTAGGACCAAAAACAAGGTCCACGTACAGTATACCTTCACCATGGATCAGCAGCTTTAAAGAAAGTCATGCTTTATCATATACCTATCAGAATTTTTATTGCCATCAGTCTAGGGCTATCTCACATACATCAGACACCTTCTGAATCAAGTCATGGTCCAAACAAATGTTCATATGAGGAAGTGGTAACAAAGTTAGTGCTCACCATGTCTGCCAGGAAACCCATAGGGGACTAGAAAAGCAAAGAATCTTCAGAGAGACATCTGTAGGCACATCCCCTAAAGACACTGGCTAAAGATAAGGCTTGGCTGAGCTGGGAAGAATTCGGATTTTATTTTTTTTTGGGCCATTGTCCATTTTCCAGAAATTGGCAACATAACTTAAGTAGTCATGAAGATTTAGAGCTGTGTCCTGTGATGTACAATAGGTTTATATTTCCCAGGCTTCACTAGAGTGGGAAGATGTCTCTCAGTTACATAGCCTCCTCATTTCCATTCTGAGTACATAGTGAATGGTCAGAAGGATCTATTGACACATCATTGAGACAGAGCAGAAACATCAACAGTGACATTTCAAACACTAAAAAAATAGGATTTATTCGACAGCTTACCTGTAAAAATCCTTCTCTTAGAGTACATCAGAGGACACAGAGCCGGTTATTATATTAATAACTACTTAGGTTATACGCCACCTATAGGTGAATGGACACTGGTAGATCAATCAGAACAATCAAACAGGAAGTCCTCCCTTATATAACCCCTCCTATACAGGAAGCATATCAGTTTTGTAGCCAGCAATAAATTCCCAAAAGAGGAGAGGAACCTCTGTGTCCTGTGATGTACTCCAAAAAAAGGATTTTACAGGCAAGCTGTACAAAAAAAATCCTATTTTCTTTATCGTACATCACAGGACACAGAGCCGGTTATTATATTAACAACTTGGGACGTCCCAATTCAATAACCTTGAGGGGAGGGAGACACCATCATAGAAATTGCCACCAGAGAAGGACCTACTCCGCTATTTGTAATACGCTGAGGCCAAAGGCAGTATCTTCTACATTATTGACATCCACCTGGTAAAAATCCTGTAAATGTATAAACCAAAGACCCAATTGTGATCTTGCACACCTGGGCCACTGACACACGATGACGGATGGCCCAAGATACTTCCCCCACACCTGGTAGAGAATCTTTCCCCAGAAGAAAAAAAAAAAAAGGGTTTTTGCCTTTTAAACCATAGGAATCATTAATAAATTGGCAGATCCACTGCTAAATATTCACCATGGATGTCGCCTGCCCTACCTGGGCTCTTATGGCAGCACCAACCAGGATTTCTGACAACTCAAGTAGATCCTGAGCACCTGAACAACCTCTAGAGTATGTAGCGATCTTTCTCCTGCCGACTGTGGATTAGGAGAAAAATAAAAGGCAAGACACTGTCCTGATTCAAGTGAAAACTAGAAACCACTTTAGGCAATAAAGGTGGATGAGGATGCAACATCACCTTATGATGCGAGACCAAGAATGGCTCCTTGCATGAAAGAGCCGCCAACTGACACTCCACTCAGTGAAGTGATAGCAACCACAGAAGCCACCTTCCGAGATAAAAGGACCGACAGAATCCCCCCGGTTGGTACATAAATTGGCCTCTGCAAGGACAATCAAGATCAAATTCAAGTCCCAAGGACACAAGAATGGCTTGACAGGTGGGACTGTCCAAGTTACATGCTGTATGAGATATGAAACAAGGTGTGAGATACAATGGCCTCTGGAAAAGAATGGATAGGGACGAACTCTGACCCTTAAATGTTACTTAAGGCCAATCGCCTTTCCCCTACTGATTGGAGAAAGAAAAAGAATCTCCCCAAATGCTGTAACTGAAGTTTGGCTTCCAAGGGCTCAACAGTGCTGAGATACAGGACTCAAGACCATTAGGTCCCGCTGCACTGGGAGTGTCCAAGAAGCAACCCCCGCAAGACTCGCTATGTCAGTGTGCCAAGCCCTCCTGGGCTAATTCGGCCAACACCAATATCAGTGTTACCACCTCACGGATTCTTCGCAAAAGATGTGTCAGAAGCCGAAACAGGGGGGGCGGACAAGTCAAAGTAAGGGAGACCCGATCCTTAAGGTGTTTACCAGTACATCTAACCCCTATTGGCAGTGGGACTCTCGTCCCAGACACACCTGTCCCAACCTGTTGTAGAACTTGGAATCTAGTAGATTCCCCTGCAGAGTTCCCCCTGCCACTAATCTATCCCTAGAAGACGCATTGGCGATAGAGACAGCACTTGTACTGTCCCAGACAGAATGTGGTTCACCTCCCTGAGCCGCATGACCTCTGGTGCCACCCTGGTGGTTGATATATATGCCTGCAGAGGCTTTTCCCGGATCGAACCTACAACTGGTTTGCCCTATAATCCAGATCAAGGCATACAGGACAAAAATTCCAAGATATTGATGGACAGTATTCTCTCTTGCGGAGACCAAGCCCCCTGAACTGTAGTCAGCCTCAAATCAACTTGGAGACTGGCATTAGTGGATATTAATTCTCCAAATCCCTGAAAAGGAAGAATATCAACCACCAATTTTTGCTTTGCAACACCACAGAAACAGAGCCTTCCGGCAATTCAATGCCTGGATCTTCAAGTTCCAGACAGAATGATCCTCTACCACGACTTGGAGTAGTATGTAGGGAATGTGCTTTGACCTAAACACAGCTTCCTCCTGTAGAACTATATTGAAGGAACCGCTGGAATTGACTGCTTCCTGAGCAAAGATTATTGAGGTAATGAGTATTGAGGTGTCTTCAGCAAGCCCAGCACTGGGGCTTGATGCTTTGTGAACCCTCCAGAGCTGTGGCCAACCCAAAGGGAAGAGTCACAAAAAAAAAAAACGGCTTTCCACTGCAAATACAGAAACCCTTGATGAGCCTGGAAACAAACCGCCACATGAAGACGTGAGTTTACAGATGATTATGGACCCCGAAATCTACCTCTTGCAGGACATTCAGCGGCTTGAGATCTTAAATCGGAGTTCCACCCAAAAATGGAACTTCCGCTTTAAGAGAAGGTGACCCCCTGACATGCCACATTAGGCATGTCATTTTTTGGGGGGGGAGCGGATACCCTCTTTTCAGAGGGTTCCAGCTCCCACTTCGTTATGCGCACCCTCGGCGCCGGAAGATCCTCTCCCCCCTCCCTCTAGGCAATCATCTGGGACACGTCACAGGTCCCAGACAATTGCGCGGCCAGTCACGGCGCGCGGCACGGCTTGCGCATGTGCAGTGGGTGCCCGGCTGCGAAGCCACAGCCGGGTGCCCACAGTTACAATGCCAGCGCCGCAGAGCAGAGGGGGGGACGAGCGGGGCTTCGATCCCCCGCATCGCTGGACCCTGGGTCAGGTAAGTGTCAGATTATTAAATATCAGCAGCTGCGGTATCTGTAGCTGCTGACTTTTATTTATTTATTTTTTTTTTTTGAAGAGGAACTCCACTTTAAGATAAAGCTCATGTTCCTATTTGGTTTTGGAACTGCTACCATTTATTGTCTCACAATAATGAGCCCATAACTTATGCTCCAAGAGAAAATGCAAGGCAAAAGACTGATGACTCTGTGGCAGACCCAGACAGTCACTAGAGGTGCACTTAACCTACCAGGTTTCTGCCGGCTATAGATGAAACAAACCCCCTCAGAGACTGCCCTAAGATCTTCTGGCCTGAGATACTTCCAAAGCACAGCCACCTCAGATGCCTCCCTCACCCAGGTGGGGAAAAGCCTACAGCATCTGGTATTCCCGGGCAGCCTCCTATCTATATACTAACCAGGCTTGATCCGGCTTAGGCTTCGATCAACCGAGACCAGACCTGATCAAGCTGATGCGGCCGCAGTCTGCCGAAAATTTTTTTTTATCGCTTACCTGTAAAATCCTTTTCTTTGAAGTACATCATGGGACACAGAGCCATATTAGTTACTATGTGGGTTAGAGGCCACCTTCAGGTGATGGACACTGGAACGCCCTAAATTAAAAAAGTGCACTCCCTATATAAACCCTCCCACTGGTGGGAGTACCTCAGTTTTGTAGCAAAGCAATACACATGTATACCAAAGAAGGGAGGGACCTCTGTGTCCCGTGATGTAATTCAAAGAAAAGGATTTTACAGGTAAGCAGTTATAGAAATCCTATTTTCTTATCGTACATCACGGGACACAGAGCCATAGTAGTTACTATGTGGGATGTCCCATAGCAATGCCAACTGAAGGGAGGGAAACACAACAAAGTAGGGCACCGAGAGACTAGAGGACTCATACTGCAGCCTGCAGTACACGGTGCCTAAAGGCAACATCCTCATGATTTTTTTTCATCTACTTGATAGAATCTGGTAAATGTATGGACTGAAGACCAAGTTGCGGCCTTGCAGATCTGAGCCATGGATGCTTGGTTATGCACTGCCCAAGAAGCACTAACAGTCCTGGAGAAGTGCGCTTTAATATGAAAAGGAGGAATTTTCCTCTTTAAACCATACGCTTAAACAATCACTTGACAAATCCATTTAGTAATAGTAGATTTCGACGCTGTCTGTCCTCTTTTAGGACTGTCTGGTAACACAAACAAAACATCTGTTTTACGAATCTGAGCGGACACTTTCAATAGGCTTTGACCGCTCATCACATCAAAACAATGTAGTGACCTTTCTTCCACAGAATGAGGTTCTGGAAAAAATTAAGACAGAACAATATCCTGGTTTAAATAAAAAACCAATACTACCTTTGGTAGGAATTCAGGATGAATAAACCAATATGGCTCTTTACAAGAAAGAGCAGCCAATGCTGATACTCTTCCTGCAGAAGATATGGCAACCAAGAAAATTATTTTTTCCTCGTCAAGAGGGCCAAGGGAATATCTCGTTTTGGCTCAAAAGGCTGCTTCTGTAGAGCCGGCAGGACTAAATTTAAGTCCCAAGGGTTCAGGAGTGACCCGACTGGAGGATTAATCCGCGTTACCCCCTATAAAGCCGACATCTGGCCTTTGATAGTACTCAAGGCCAACTTCATTTCTAATCCTATCTCTAGGAATTCAAGGATCCTACCTAGGACATACCTCCTGGGGTGCCAACCCCTGGGATTCACACCAGGAGACATATGCCTTCCTAGATTCTCTATATGACTCCGGAGGCCGGCTTCCTAGCATTAACCAAAGTAGAAACTACTGAAGCCAACAGCCCACGATCTTTTAGAATGTGGGTCTCAATAGCCAAACCGCTAAATTTAGCGTTTGTAAGGTAGGATGGAATACCGGACCTTGCGAGAGAAGGTCTGGCCATAGCGGTAGGGTCCAAGGGTCCCCTACCGCCATTTTTATGATCTTGGTAAACCAAGATCTTCTGGGCCACAAGAATCACCTCCTTCCCTTCTTGCTTGATCCTGCGAGAAGGCGCGGAAGCAGCAGAACAGGAGGGAACACAAAGATCAGTGAAAAAACTGATCCCATTGAAAAAAAAAAGGCATCTGGTTCCATATGCCATCGGATCCCTTGTTCTTGACAAAAAGTTTTTGATCTTATTGTTGAACCTGGACGCAAACAGATCCACGTCCGGAACTCCCCATTTTTGGCATTATGACAGAAGATGTCGAGGTGAAGGGACCATTCTCCCGGGAACAATTGTTGGCAACTCAAGTAGTCCGCCTGCCAATTCTCTATCCCTGGAATGAAAATTGCTGATAGGAAGGTTGTTCTCTCAAGATAGATTGATTCATCTCTCTCTGGGCTGGGCAGCTGGGCTTGAAATAGGCCACAGCTGTGGCATTGTCGGATTGGAACCTGACAAGACAATTCCATAGTCTGAGCGTCCAGGCCTCCAGGTTCAGGCGTACTGCCTGAATCTCTGGTCATCTCTGATTTGGACCATTTCCCTTGGACAGACACTTCTTCCAGGACTGCTCCCCAGCACAGAAGGCTGGCATGTGTTGTTACCACTTTCCAGGTAACTGGTAGAAAGGATTTTCCCTTTTTGAAGATTCTTGGATATCAACCACCAATTGAGGCTCTGACACACTTCCGGGATAAATGCATTGGGATGTCCAGAGCTTGGACCTTCTTGTTCCAAGTTGACAGGATGCTGTTTTGCAATAGTCTTGAATGAAACTGCACATAAGGAACAACCTCAAAAGAAGCTACCATCTTTCCCAACAATTTCATGCAAAGTCGAATAGAAGGATTCTTCTTTGTTTTGATCAACTCAGTTCCCTTATGGAAATGATCCTTTTCCTGGGGAAAAAAAAAACCCTCTTCTGAGCTGTATCTATGATCAGCCCCAAGTACTGCAATCTCCTTGATGGTTTTGAGGATTTTTCTAGGTTGAGAATCCAACCTAGGTATTCCAGGTAGCTGACTGCGGTAACCAAACTTTGGTTTTAAGCAGGCTACCGATTGATCTATCAAGAGTAGATCGTCTAAGAAGGCTAGTATTGTTATACCTTGAGCCCTTAACCTGCCTAAAGGAGGAGCCAGGACCTTTGTAAACACACGAGGTGCAGTAGCTAGACTGAAGGTAAAGCTACAAACTGAAATACAAGATTTTCAATCTTGAAGCGTAGAAATTTCTGGTGACCGGGGAAAATCGGCACATGGAGAAAAGCGTCCTTGATGTCGATTGATGCCAGAAGTTCTTCCACTTGTAGGATGGAGACTACTGATTGGATTTTCTCCATGCGAAAAGAAAGGATACTCAAAAAACGGCTTAGATCTTTGAGATCTAAAATGGGTCTGACATCCCAGTTTGGTTTTGGAACCGTAAAAAGGTTTGAATAAAACGCTAATCCTTGCTCTTCCAAGGAACCACCGATATCACTCTTTGAGCCAAGAGATGATGCAATGCTAGAAAGAGAGACTTTTTTCTTCACTGGATCTCTGGAAACGTTTGAACTGAGAAAAACGAGGAGACGGGAACCCTCGGAACTCTAGTTTGTAACCTAGAGAAAATTGAGGAAGCCACGCATCTGTCTTTACATTGTTCCTGCCAGACCTTTGAAAACCGTAGAAGCCTTCCCCCCCACTCGAGCGAGCGTGGGTGCCCCTTCATAAATAGGCTTTAGTATCTTGTTTTTTGGGTTTCCTCCCCCAGGTCCTCTTTTGGCCCTGGGACTGACGGTGAGGTTTACCTCTTGAACCTGACGGTGGAGGCCGTCATGACTGCCTGGAAGCTGATGCCCCTGGCACCGGAGAAGGCGCACGTTTTAAAGAAAAAATGCTCAACTTCTTTTTAACTGGTAAAAGGGATCTTTTCCCATTAGAAATTCTCTGCAAATACCTATCCAGATCGTCTCCAAATAACCGTTCACCATAAAATGGGAAACTGGCCAAGAGCTCTGCATGGCGCTTTGGCTGACCAACTTTTCAACCATAGGATTCTATGCACATGTACAAGCCCTAGCATGAGCCGTGAGGCCTGCAGAATAGAATCTTTCATAGCGTCTACTGTAAAACACAACGCTTCCGATATCCCAGCCAAATCTTGGGCCTGCTGATCAGGAATAATCTTGAGTACCTCCATAAATTGGTCCTTTAAAGAATGAGATACTCTGATCGCTGCCAGCGCAGGCTAAACCTGCGAGCGAAAAAAAAAGCTTTAAAAAAAAAAAAAAAAAAAAAAAAAGGAATTCCAACTTCTTATCTGTTGGGTCCTTTAGCATATGAGCATTGTCTACTGGACAAATCAGGTTTTTGTTTACAGAGGATATAGCAGCGTCAACTGCTGGAAATCCTCATTTCTTATAGAACTCTTCCTTCATAAGAAAAAGTATTGAAAAACTTTTTTGGAGGAAAAAACTGGGTGCTCCCACTTAGAGTACATAAGCTTTTTTAGCCATGAATGGATAGGAAAAGCATGAACAGATTGAGGAGGCTTTAGTGAACCCAAACCAGAAGTGGGCTCATCAATTGACTGCGTTTATTGGCAGTAAAAATGTGGAGCAGACCAATTTAGTGAGAGACTGTACCAATCGTCATCTCTCACCACTTGTTCCTCAGCATGAGGGTCCTGAGCAATGGACGGGGACCTGTTATGCTTAGTCCCACTTTGGGATGCGATTAAAGCATCAATTTTTTTGCTCCAAACTTAAAATGGTTGGAGAAAAAAAACCTCCTCAGTAATATATGCAGGGGCTGCAGTGTTAAAAGCAGCTGCAACACTTGCCCCTCCTGATGGCTCACTCTGATCACCATATTACTCTCAGGGGGGGAATGCCAGACTTACCGGAGGTTTGCTGCTGGCCGAAGGAAAATACTGCTGTTTCCTGGACACAACGTGGGCTCACTGAGAAGCATGAGACGGTAAGTGCTCTATACAGCCCCCAGTGGTGACACATCGGCATGGCAACATTTACTAAATTAAAAGGAGACGTTCGTAAGAAAATTTTGATAATTTCTTAGAAAAACTCCTTTTCCCACTGCAGGGTTTTCTGTGGTAAACCAACAGACCCAAACTTCACCTTTCACGGTGGGTTCCATTAAACCTTCGGGGGCTGGGGATCCTCGAGGAAACCCACAATCCTGGACCTGTAATAGCACCACCGCCAGTAAAACTTTTTGGCCTTAATACCAAAAAGTACTGGATCCCGGGGTTCAGCTCTCTAAAAAGAGAAGCATTACAGGCAATACCTTGTTTCTTCGGATACGAGGCCCGGGTACCATTCAATTCGTCCAAAAAGACACTTTGAATGGATCCAGCTGCATGGCTAGCCCCAGCAGGGATTGCTCCAGTGGAGCTCAGCACAGCACATCTTTACTCGTGAACACCACCTTAGACACTGGTAAAAAAAACTAAGGTACTCCCACCAGTGGGAGTGGTTATAAAGGGAGTGCACTTTTTTTTTAATTTAGGGCGTGCCAGTGTCCATCCCCTGAAGGTGGCCTATAACCCACATAGTAACTACTATGGCTCTGTGTTCCGTGCTGTACAATAAGAAATTAATGCGTCAGGAAACACTGCAATGCCAAACACCACAGTGGCTCCGATGCACCTGACACCACTGTCCATCGGGAGATGTGGACACCGCCAGATCCCTGAACCTGAGAGCGGTGCATCTGCCTCTCCCAGCTGCCACTTTTCTGGAACCATTTAACTGGTATAACAGGTAAATAACGCAGCAGCTATATTAGCCAACCTAATATACAGTCCTCTAAGGATGCAGGCTAAAACAATGTTGGTTTACCTCCATGCAACCCCTTAGGTATGCAAGTACACAGGTATGCCGTTATGCAAGTACCTAGGTATGCAAACATGCAGGCATACACGTATTCTTGTCATTCATGTATTTATGTATGCAGTTCAAGGCCGATAAGCACCCACGCATGTACCCCTAGGCAAATAAGCACATATGTATGTACCCCCAGGCAAAAAAAGCGCATATGTATGTAGTCCCAGTCAAATAAGCACATATGCATGTAATCCTAGGGAAATAAGCACATATTTATGTAGTCGTAGGCAAATAAGCACATATGTATGTAGTCCCAGGAAATCAAGTACATATGTATACAGCTTAATGTAAATAAGCAAATATGTATGCAGTTTAATGTAAATAAACATACAGATGCAGTACAAATGAAAACATGCCAGCAAGTGTTTAAGCAACATGCATCTATGGAAGCATGTAAGCATGTGCTTATGCAACTATGCATTTAGTCAAAACATGAAAGCGTGCGTCCCTGTCAACACGCTGTTATACAATACGTGCTCATGGAAACATGCATTTACGCAATAAGCAAGCATGCGTTTATGAAACGTGTTTATGCAACATTATGCAGCACGCATCTATGCAGACATGTATAAACCTGCATCTTTATGCAGACATGTATCTTTATGCAACCATGTACATTTATGCAACCATGTATAAACATGCATCTTTGTGCAAACATGTATCTTTATGCAAGCATGTATAACATGTATCTTTGGTAACTGTGCACTCCAGCAACCCTGCGTTTTAGCTAGTTTGCAAGCATGCACCTGCTTAACTGCAGTTGGCCCCATACTAGTCCTGCAGGATTTAGCCAAGAACATATGCACCCAATGCAGCCTCTATGACCAAACGCACACTATACTGGAGACACAATTCCTTAAAGTGCTCCCATGTCCATGTTTTTCCAAACGTGTTTATTTAAACATGCCTTTAAGCAACAAGTTTGCAAGCATGTATACTACACTGTACCTGCCTTCCGAGCAGTAAAAAACACTTTAAAGTAAACTGCCATCTGTCCAGGGGTGTATCGACTTACAACTGAACAGTCCCCCCCGGATTAAGCAGTAAATATGTAGCATATAATCATGACATGTCCACACGGTCCTCCCATAGTAAGTACTCACACTTTGTTAGTATCCATGGGCTGCTGTTATGTCTCCAGGGGCCCTGCTGAACCTGTTTGACCACATGGCAACATGGCCGCCCTTCCACTTTCTGCCTATATAAAAATAGGCCATACTGAGTGAGCCTGCGCCCTCTAGTGGCTGGAGGAGAAACAGCAGCCCATGTGATTAAGAAGTACACAGCATGATTAAACTGCACACTGCCCCCTGCCCCCAGTGGCCACCGGGAGAACAGTCAGAGCTCTTTTTTTTTTTTAAAAGAGAAACTGCAAACAAATGCAGATTTACCATTCCTGCTGCAGGACTCTGACCATTATAGGGGTCCAATCTTCACCCATCACGGCGAGCTTTGTCATAAAAGACCTTCTGAGACTGGATCCCCCTTAATGTGAGGTCCACTCCCCTGAACCTGTATAGCAGCCTGCAGGAAAGCACCTTGGTCAGAACAAACACTGCACAGGGCTCCATTACGCAGGGTCCAGCGCCATAAGGCTGCATTACAGGCAAACCTTGAGAAATCTTCTCTCCTTCCAATGAGGTTCGGGTAACATCCATTTTGGCTGGTAGCTTTTTCGAATGGATCTGATTGAAGTCCATGATTCCCAATAGAACCGTCCAGACCTCTGAGTATGCTCCAAGAGCACATGTATCACATCAGTGACCACCACCTTATAGACACTGGCAAAAAAACTGATGTGCTTCCAGTGTAGGAGGGGTTATATAGGGGAGGACTACCTGTTTGTTCTGATTGATCTACCAGTGTCCATTCACCTATAGGTGGCATATAACCCAAGTAGTTAATATAATAACTGGCTGTGTGTCCTGTGATGTACGATAAAGAAATTTAAGGTCACTACACTGTATCTGAATGTCAAGCTTAAAGTCTAACTTTAGTCAGAAAATTAAGTCTGCTAGATCACTTTAGGCTGGCCCATTTTGCTATGTAAAACATTAAAAATAAGTGTCTGTACTGTTTAAAATCCAGTAATACATGCTTACCCGACTCTGCACATGCTCAGTTGCGCTCTATTTTTAGACGCTGCAGAGTTTGTGGAGGCCAATCTGCTGACAGCCTTACAGCAGAATTAAACCCTCCTATCCTTTACAGCCAAGGAAGCTGCTTCTGTTTGATCTGCAACTGCTTTTGCTGTACATGTGATTAGTTTAGACACCAGCAATTTGATGGTTTGACAGTTTGGTTGAGGAAACAGGCAAATGTGAGTTAGTAAGCACTGAGTATTTTCGATGGCTTCAATGGAGCAATTGAGTAGAAGAGGCGATGAGAATACATGGGAAAGGGGGTGGGAAAAACAAATCCCTTTATTCAAAATAGGTAAAGCGGCAGAATCTCTAAAATCATGCAGGCATTACAGATTTTGCAGCTAAACTCAGCCCTATTAAGTCTAGAGACCTCAGGGCATAAAGTAATCCAAGAAATTTAAATCAAGCTTCTATAGTTTTCTGTTATAAACTTTGGTCACTGAAGATTTCACCTTAAGCAGAAAATGCGAATTTGTTCCCTATGGTGTATAATCAATCGCTTTCACAGAAGCTGGGGACAGCCTGCAGCTTAATGAGCTGTCTGAAGGACCCTTCACCTGAAGCTAGCCTGAACATTTACCTGGTAGAACTTGGAAAATGTGTGCACAGATAACTAGGTTGGCAGGCTTGCAAATCTGGAAAACAGTTGCTCAATGCTGAAAATCCAGGAAGCACTCAAAGATCTAGTAAGTGCACCTTGACAGGAATGGTTGCAAGCTGTTCATCGAGACCACAGGCTCGGATGAGGGTCTGCCTAAGACACCTAGAGATGGTGGAATGAAAAGCCAGAGGAACCCTTTGGGGTGCCACCGAGATGACAAAAAGCCATTGCTTCTTTCAGGAAGATCGATTACCTAAGAGAAACATGAAAAGCCTGAACCACATCCAGACAATGGAGGGAAATGTGCTGATGACGAACTGGAGGCAGACAGAGGGATGAAAGAACTAGGTCTTGGTTAAAGGGAAACCAACTTAGGCCAGAAGTCAGTCCTGCGCCTCAACTTGTTCCTATGCAAAAGCAGAAAAGTGTTCCCTGCAGAATAAGGCCGCTAATTTAGAAACTTGTCTTACAGAGGTGATCGCTACAAAAAAAAAAAAAAAAAAAAAACCTTGTGGGTGACAGAGTGTGTCTGCTATGGGTTCAAATGGTGGTTGCTAAAGCACTGCGAGAACGAAAATCAGATCCCACAGTCACAGGAGAACAGACAAGCACAGCAAATAATATATGCCTTTCATCTCTGATGACAGACCATGTGGGAGGCAGATTTCTCAGATTTTAGGAATCATATACTCTTAGACACTCTTGTCACTCATAAAATGGGCTTAAACTGCCATGACAATAAACCCAGTGACTGTGAAGCAGAATGGTGAATAGGTTCTTGGGCTAGAGAATCCTGCACAAACTGGCAGAGTCCATGAGCATCTGCCAGGAGTTGTACAAGGGCTGGTGTACCACATTTGCCTGGGGCAGTCTGGAGTGATAATGATCACCAAAATGTGATCAGTGAATCTGTGAAACAAGAGGTCTCAGGGAAGAAAAAGCATAGATCAGGATGTACAAAGTGTACTAAGCATCCCACTGCTTCTGCCAAAGTATCCAGTCCAATTTGTTGTTAAACCTGGCGTCCAGGAGGTATGCATCCATCATCCCTCACCTGCAACACAGGTCCTAGAATGCCTCCGGACGCAGAGCTAGACTCAAGTGTCCAAGAGCTACTAGCTAAGATTATCTGTCTTGCCTGTTGTCTATGCCTGGAACATACAAGGTGAATAAGGGTAAAATCTGAAGCTCTGCCCAGGACTAGATTCAATCTACTTCTCTTGTTTCATTAAGTCTTCCAGTTCCACACCGCTGATTGATGTACACTACCATGTAACATTGTCTGTCCAGATCAGATGACCCTGAATCAGGATTTCCAACTCTACAGAGACAGCCAAACCGCTTGAAGTTTAAAAGACAAGTAAGGACGCTGATCTGGAGATGAGACTAAGACAATCAAGTGCCCTGAACCGATGGGGTACCCAGTTCTCCTCCCCAGCCCAACAGGCGGGCATCCATCATGTGAATCTTCCAGAAGAAGGATAGAAAGGACTTCTGACTCATAAGTAGGATTTCTGAGCCTCCAAACCAGGGAAAACCTGATCAGCGACAAGCGAATTGGTCTGAAGTGAAACTGGGCAAACAAAAAAATCGCTTTGTGAGAGTCTACCATCAGGCATGGGACTCTCATTCAAAAGCAGACAGGTACACAGTCAAACAATTCCTAGACTGGACAGTTAAAATTTCTGATGACTAGAACAGGAGAGATTCTTAAATATCTCTAGTGTACAGTAAAGTCTGGTCTGAGCTGTGTCCAGGGCTAGACCCAGATATGTCAAATAATGAGCTGGGTTCAGCTATTATTTCTGAAGGTTCAGCATCGATCTGAACCACTCTAACATCCACACAGTTAAAGACACATCGTGCAACAGAGCCTAGGCTCACCAGGAAGTGGTCTAAATCTCACACAATGAGGATGCCACAAGAGCTCGGCATGGCTAATAGACAGCACCTTGGTTAACATCCAAGGTGCACACAGGAGGCCAAAGAATAGTCCCGCAAACTGGTAGTGCAGGGGGCCCACAGCAAAGCACTGGAATCACTGATGTGCTGGGACATGAATGTAAGCATCCTTATTTGCCACAAAATACAGGAAATCTTCCTGGCGAGGACAGGAAACTCATGAAGACATCCAGAGCTTTGAAATCCAAGAAGGGGCAGATGGCCTTTTTGGGTTTGAGAAAGGTGAACCGAAACCCCTAAAATCCATCCTGCAAAAAGGAATTGGGGCAATGATACCATGATCAAGGAGACGCAAGAACACTTGGAGATCTCACAACACATGCAGATGCAAAGGAAAGTTGGAGGTGAGAAACCAAGAAGGGGGCAAGGAGGGAAACTAATATGTGGCCCTTGGATACCACCCTCTGCATTCAAGTGTCTGAAATGCAAGGTGTCCAAGCACATGCAAAGGATACCAAGTGACCCCCCTCCTAAAAAGTGTATGTGCACCTTCATGCCAAGGAATACTTTGTAGTCTGTTGCTTAGGCTTCTCTGTTGAGTAAGATTAGTGTGCTTGCCACCACAGTAGGATCCCTGATATTATTATTAAGAGCAAGTCAGAAAAGTCCTTATTTAATATAGTCCCAAAGGCCACGTGGATCAAACACTTCTTGCAGTTTCGGCAGTCCAGTACTTTGGCTAAAGTGTTCTACTCATATGTACCAACATGAGACGCAGTAAAACAGATGAGTTGTTGTTTCCAGAAAACCATTAATATACTGAGGTTTAACACTGCAGCCATGTATAACAAGCAAGAGATGAAAGGCAGCAGTGGTTAAGCTGCCCTTAACATTGGTCAGTTTTTTCTTGCTCAGCCAGCTGACTAAACATAAAAAAAAAAAAAAAAAAAAACTGAACTGGTTCCTCCATCCAGATATCTGGTGTGGATGCAAGAAGCCTCACCACTGTGCCATTCTATTCTGACAGCGAGGAGACTTCTCAGCCTCCCTGCTGTCAGAAAACCATGATCAGCACTGCAGTGCTGAACGAACTGAAATTCTCCAATAGTCCTGTTGGTGAGAAGTCATTCGATAGATCTAAATTTGGCCAGTTCCGATCCATGTATAGCCTTCTTAAGATCTGTTAAAGGATTTTGACCAATCAGGCATGGTTTCACAAAGTAAAGTCCAAGCCACGGTTGGGTGAAGGGCCAGAGTCGCAAGAGGACAGAGCTTAAACTGCTCATCTGATGCCTCCCTGAAAATCGCCATCCTCCAACAGTATAGTTAGCTTATTGTTAAAAAGGGAGATGGTCTAATACACAGCGGGAAAGGACCACTTCTGTGCAAAACGGTCAATAAACCATTACATGCCAAAGAAGCACTTGGTGACAGCCAACCACTCTGGAACCTTCTATTCTCCACAGAGAAATAGTTGAAAAAGCAGGGGCAAAAAAGGAAAGTTTTTTTTCAGCAATCAAAGGCAGTAGTTTTAGAATGGTGCATGTATTGCATCAAAAAAGAGCTGAAACAGTCTAATTTGGAAGTAACTGCAGAAGACCGCAACTCCTCAGGGGTAAGATCGTGAATTAGAACAACTTAGAATGAGAATTTCTCTGTGGCCAATGTCTCAGAAGCCCCTAAAACACAAGGCAAATCAGATATAGAATCTGCAAGAGAAGGTGTGAGGACATGCTTGAGGACTCAGATCAGTCAGCAAATAGGGGCCATAAAGTCTTGAATGACTGTCTTGGTAAACACCTCAACAGAAGGAACAGTGGACCCAGCCACCCCCCACATCACTAAAGAAAAGTCTTGTTCAAAGAAGAAATACAGTCGTAGAAAAAAGGTGCTTCAACACAGCAAATCCTGAGTCAAATACATTCAACCCGTTGAGGACACTAGTAAAAAAAAAAACTGAGGTATGCTGGTAGTAGAAGAGGTTATCCTGGGCTGGCCTAAAGTTTTATTGTTTGCCAGCATCCAATCCTGGCAGTATAACCCAAAGACTTCCTGTGTTCCTCAATGAAGGAGAAAGAACCCTGTTTCTCATCAAGGGACAAAAAAAACTTAACTATCATAGTGGGCATGCCATGTTCTTCAGCCTCTTTGTTAGCAACTATATTGAGGAGATGGGACAGGGTGTAGGCAAGATATTTAATGTTAAGGGTTTTCCATCTGGGAGCTGACATCACATGCAGAACTCTCCAAATTCAATTTACCTTGCTCGCAAGTGCGTCCTGAAGTTTAGTAACTGTGTTGGCAGCTTGACCTGGAGCAGCCCCAGGGGGTAAAGAGTAGTCTGCATCCTGCAGAAGCAAAACAAATAAGACTTTCATATCTACTTTCTGGATTACTGCATTACAGTAACATCAAGTAACCTGTATAGTCTGGTTGCTATGAAGTCAACGTTCTTCTATGCTAGGTAGGCTACTATCAACTAACCAGGGAATCGGGAAGCAAAGTAGAAGAAAAAAAGGTAGAATGATAATCCGCTGTAAAAATCATGGCCTGGTCACATAACCCCCAGCAGGCCTGCACACTCAGTGCAGATGTCAACAAAACCTTACAGGTCTTTGTCAAAAGTGTCTGTTGTCAGCACCCCATTTTGATTCTAGATCATAAAACCTGAAACCGAGAGTGCTGCAGAGTCAGATTTTTACAGGCGAGAAGATTAAGGCCCCTTTTACACAAGCGGACCGATCGGGTCCACCTGTCAGTTTTTCAGGCGGACGATTCAGTCTTCTCTATGGAGCAGAAGGTGTCAACATCCGATCCTATCTGCTAAAAACAGACGGACGGGGACGTTCCCTCATCCGTGTGGCAGATCGATTAAGATGGCATTCGGGTGTAAACGGACAGTCGGTCCATTTACATCCCACCACCCATAGAGGAGAGCGGGCTGTGTCTGTGTCCAATCTGCATAAGTGGAGCGGACATGGCCCAGCCAACCGTCTGTTCAACGGGGATAAACGGACAGATTCCCCGCTGAGCAGGCAGACTCCAACGGAGACCACCCCATGTGGAAGGGGCTTTAAGCAAACCTAAAATCTAACAATATACAATGTTGGTCTCATGGGTGGTAGCACATGCAACAATCTGCAGAAAAATCTTTAATTGTGAGGATAAACCTGAAAAATACATAAAAACTAAAACAGATTTCCTGCACTTTCTGATCACAGTCTAGCCAGTCCTCTGCCTTCCTGATAAAACAGGAGGGAGATTGCTACATTAAGCTTTTTCCTCCTTAGCGCCACAGCAAACCTTCTATAAAACCCTGCGTTCCCTGATCCCTATGGCCTAATTTTCCTGATGTGTGCACTACTGAAATGCCATGCATAATCCAGCATAAAGAAATTAGAATAGTGTTAATGTTGACCAAAAAAATCATCAGTATATTTATAAAGCAAAACCCTGGGCAGAAACCAAAAAGAATGCAGCTTTATATTTTGACTATAATGCCAGAGAACCTATAATCATAATAAGGAAAGGACCTACTGGGACCTATTTTTAGGTTGCATAAAATAAACATGAATTTTGAGGTTATAAAACAACTACTTTGTGCAGTTTTGTAAGCACAGAGACCAGATAAGACAACTGAGCAGAGATTAACCATTACACTATAAACACATGCCGACAGCAAGCTTCCAAAATTTGTCTGAAAGGCAGGTGGTTACTTGTGACTAAGTGTCGTTGATCCAATTCTTTTACATTATTGTCACAAAAAGATTTTTCTAAATGGTTTGGAGCCACTGACCTGACTGGGCTTGTTTAGACTTCAGGTGTGTTTTGGGTTTACGATCCCTTGATTGCACCTCCCCTCCATAATGCCCCAGTAATTTATTACAAAAGAATGATAATTTTAGCATTTACTCATAAGTAGGGCACATTGTAATGCATAAGCAAATGAAAAATGCACCAACACAGATACACAATGTTTTGCATTCTGAATTTGTAATGCATTGCCATTCAAGCCAAATAAAAATACAGTATGTATAAAAATTTCACATCAACACAAAGGTCTCTTTCAGATTGGCAGCCGGGGAGTGCAACTGTTTTTACTGCTCCCCTGCCACCCACTGAAATTCTAACATTACAGCCCGATAGGGCTGTACATGTGCTGAAGATGGCAATTTTTCCTCAGGCTGCGGAGTACGATAGGCGGCACCACCTGTCAAACTTGCCCACTGAGAGTAATTGGGTCTCACAGCAACCGCGAGCCAAATGCTTGGCTTGAAGTTGCGTCATGGTCCAAAATGTAAAATTGCTGTTCAGCAATAAAAAAACAAAAAAACACAACAAGCCTCAAGACGCAGCAGTAGCACCTCCTGAATGCCTGTCAGCTGCTGTTGTATTGCCCTCTGAAAAGCAATCCACCACAGGGCGCTTTTCAGAAAGCTTTACCATCTGTCTGAAAGAGCCCAAAGTGAATGTACACATTTCTGGTTTGTGGCAGCCTTAGAGTCTAGGTCTACTTTATCAGGGTCAAGGCAATCAGACATTTCCCTCATCATTTAAACCAAATAAATATATGTGTGTACGTATGTATGTATGTATGTATATGTATATGTATATATATATATATATATATATATATATATATATATATACACACACACACACACACACACACACACACACACACACACACGTGCACAAACATTCAACAGTTCATGTACATATTTCAGCTGCATACTTATCTGTCTGCCTAGAGCTTTGGCCCAGGTTCAGACATATGCGATGCGGGAACCAGCCTGATTCCAGTGCCATTCTCTGTGAACCGCTGCGGGTGTCAATACCAAGTTAATGACACCCCAGATCGGTTCACAGACCACAATGTGAACTGTGAACTCAGACAGGAATCGGATACCCATGCGATTCGATTCCAGTGCAGGGGGGGAAAAAAAAAAAAAAAAAAAAAAAAAAAAGGTTCCTGCACACCCCTTTTTGTGCGAATCCAATGCGAGTTCAGCCATACAACTATATGGCTGAATTTTCATTGCACAGACATTGCATGTGATCGGCACAGCAATGCGGGTGTGAATCACATGCAATATCTGTGTGCACATATGTGTGAACCCAGGCCTAAAGTGAATGTCAGTTCACAGACTCCATTTAATACAAATCTTTTAGTCAAACTACCACTGAAAGGCATGTAAACGTTACACAATGCAGATTTGAACAAATCTGTATTTTCACTCTGATGATAGCATCAGAGGCAAAGAGAAGCAATGCTTACCTTAGCGTTTACTCCAAACTCAATTGGGGGTACAGGAAGGCCGGAATCCACATGAATCTCCACACCATTAACAGGTGGGACATTTCCTTCAAGACGCTCTGTCCCCTCTGATCCCTTCCTGTTCTTTAGAGAGCGCTCATTGCCAATAGGACCGGGCTTGTGTTCCTTGTTTAGGCCAGAATCAGACTCCTGGAAAACAACAATAGAGCTTCAGTTACAATTTATCCTTGCAAGCTCAGGATGTCTAATGTGTCTATATTTCTGCAATATACTGCATCCATTTGACAATGTATAGTAAAGAACACACAAAGCATTCCATTTCCTTGTCAGGTACATACTGTGCAATGTTAATAGTGTGTTTTACAATGTCCACTATAGGAAGCAATCATATGTCTTCCAAGAAATAAAATCTGTTTATTTCTTTGCCAGCTTTATACTACATGCTACATTTGCACACATGTATACAGCAAACTGCAGTTTATCAATTAAATCTATGCCCACAAGATACCTAAACCATAAACATCTTTAAAGGCATTGGAAATACAAGGAAAGCAAATGCCAAATCTGCATTCTACGGTGTAAAATATTTAGAAGGCAAGAGAATCAAATCTCAATATGGATTAATGTGCACAAGAATCTGAGCCTCACCTTCTTGTCCGACTGCTTCTGCCCCTGCTCCTTGGGGCAATCGGTCTTAGCCTCCACCATGACTGTCCCATTCATTTCTTCGGGTTTCATGGTCCCATAGGGAGAGCTCCGTTGTGAAGATGTGGCAGACGACTCCCTTGACTCAGCACTGAGATCAATCCCGCTGTCACCCTGGCTGCCTTTGAACCCCTGAGGATCCCAGAATTCCAGAATGAAAAGCACACTGAAGACTACATACTGTACCAGTGACATTTTATTCAATAGGGTAAAAATATAGCTGACAGTTGGAAGACTAATTCTAATTAAACATGGTCCCTACAGATGGCAAACCTATGTGAAGATTTTAGCAGCGTGTTAAAAATAAACAAATCAATTCACGTCACTACTCTGCCTATAAGGAAACTATTAATAAGGGTTATTAAAGCGATTGTAAACCTTAAAATTAAAAAAAAAATAAAACCACAAACATGGCATACTTTCTCTGTGCAATAGTTTTGCACAGAGCAGCACAGATCCTTCCCTTCTGGGGTCTCCCGTCGGCACCCCAGGCTCCTTCCCACCCCAAGTGCCCCCACAGAAAGCTTTCTATGGGGGTACTTGTGCATGCTCGCTCCTGAGACACCCTGTCTGCATCTATTGACACAGACAGCAAGTCTCAGCCCCACTCCCTCATTACAGAATTTGATTGACAGCAACAAGAGCCAATGGCTTCTGTTGCTATCAATCTGCCCTGTGATGAGAAAGAGCAGAGAGCTATAAGGGGTGATCCTGTCACACAGAAGTTTTTTTTTTTTTTTTTTAACTTAAAGCACAGAATGCATCTCCATTATAGGTCGTATAGTAGAATCAGCACTAATCTGGGAGGTGATCAGTGAAGGTCTGAGCCAACTGCAAAGGCAGTTAACGCAAGCTGCAGATTGCTAAATGGCATCACACTTTCCATTACATGTAATAAGCACCTCTGTGAGAATATATTAAACTACTTTACCAAATAAAAACTACTGCAAGCTTCTGTAAACATTTGCTGTTCACATTTGTGTGTACAAGGCCTAACTGAACTCATCAACCACCTACACATGTGCACTGAATACAGAATGGGCATGAGGCGGATCCAGACTTTATCATAAAAGAATGTATTCTCTCCTCTCAAACTTCTTCTTTAAATTAAATTAGTAATCTTTGGCAAAGCCAAGTCTCTCAGTGTAAGAATATCCTCATCTCCCTCCCGAGTACATAACAGAGTGGTCAGCAGGATCTATTGGAACATCACAGAGAATAGAATGCACTGAAGTGTATTGAAACCAGACACAACATTGGTCAACTAAGCAAAGTGATCTTAAGAAGCATTTTCCTAGATCAGGGGTGGGCTGCATCAGCATTATGGCTGCCCTCAAAGGCCGGTTGTGTATATATATATATATATATATATATATATATATATATATATATATATATATATATATATATATATATATATATATATATATATATATATATATATATATATATATATATATGAGACTAGATGCTAGATATCCAGAGCACCCCACCATCAGGAGTCTCCCACCATCCCTTACATCACAGTGCACCCCTCCTTGCCTTGTGCTGCTGCCAGGTAGACGCTGGGGGCAGAGCTAGAAAGCAGAAACTGCAGGGTCTGGAGGAGGACCAGAGAAGGGCTGGAGTCAGCTGCTAGAGTCTGCTGAATGCTGAGAACAGGGGAGGCGGAGATGAAGGGGTCCTGCGGCTGCACGGAGAAGTGAAGGATCTGGTGGAGGTGTTCTGTCCTCCTCTATGCTCCCGACTGCTGGGACAAGGTGGGGGCAGAGTGGAGGGGGATGCCGCAGCTGCAGGAGAGGTGTGAGGGCCATATGAAATGGCCTGGAGGGCCGGATTCAGCCCCCGGGCCTTGTGTTTGACACGTGTCCTAGATATACTTGCAAAAAGATCAGTTTAAAGCTCACACCATGCTTTACAAAACGAATTGTACAATCCCCTTTAGATTTACCAAAACTATGTAATATGAGGACAGATCTAAACTACCCAATACTTTGTATCAATCAGGTTGGCCCTTGCATGGCATAGTTGCTAATAAATCTAAAGGCGATCTCATTAATGTGTGTTAAATTAAAAATAAATATATACAGTTTGTAATTTTATATGTAAATTAGGACAGCCAAATTGTCCTTTAGGCTTTTTTTTTTTTTTTTGCAGGTAAGCATAGGCTTTAATTCTAAACTAAATGGCTTCTGCCTTCAGTTGCTAGACTATGGAAGAGCAATCATTTATAAAATGTGGACACAAATATCGTCAGAGAATCAGCAATAACAGCTCAAAATGCTGACAATAAAAATCACTTTCCCTTCACCAATGAAAGCAGGAGAAATAGAACTTACCTCAGTGGATGAAGACTCTGTACTGAAAACACTTCCAGGCTTGCTCCAGGTATCACTGCCTGACTGAACAGAGATTGCTGAAAACAAGGAGTAGACATTAAAGCTGCACAAAGGACTATGGGGATGTTCACGTGTGGGTATGTCTGAGAAGTTGGTCATGCATGCTGTTTGACAAACATCAATAAACTACAAAATTACTGAGTTTTAGCTAAGCAATATTCGTAGAAATGTTGTCAGGAAATATACCTTGGCCATTGTTCTCCCAGATCTCTTTGCCTGTAACATCTGCCTGATCTATGCACATGCTGTTCTGCTTTTTGGCAAAGCGAGGTGGCACTCTGGACTGTATGCTGGTACTCTTACTGGGCACCTATAAAGAGAAATGGGTGTTAAAAGTCAACTGAACAAACACTATCATGCAAACTTTCTTAGTTTACTGATACTGTAGGCAAGCTGAAAGCCTTTAGCCAAAACGTTCTATACAGTTTGGAATAGAGCATGGTTACTAAGGGCTTTTAATAACAAAATTATAACAGAACAGAGGACTGACCTGAACGACTTGATCCTTTTTTCTTCGATCTTTATCTAGAACACGACGGGATTTGCTGTTCATGTCTGAGTAAGCCTCTCCTCCCATGTCAGCTTCCTCCTCAATAACAGAATCTGGAAAACAGCCAGTGAGACTTGAATCCATCTGAATCCAGAAAAGGATAGATACTAGAATTTAAAAAGGACCCTGCACTTTGCCTATGGTACGTAAAGAAACAGGTTCACTATAAAGGAGGAGCCCCAATTGGACAGTATTTCCTGTCTTATTGTCCCAACCCCAATATGCTGCCAGTCCATTTGGGAAACCATAGCACGCCCAAGAATTGAGGGGAGTGCAAAACTTTCTCTGCCTCTTCAAAATGCATCTCCCAGTGCCTAAGTGACAAATGGCTTACATGGGGCAAGAGTGGTGTTAAAATAGGGAACACCTTGTCTCCTAAACAAAACTAATGAATTATTACATCTACAGTATAAAGAGCTTCAGGTGTCTCTTTCCCAACCATAAAATACATATATATCATAATTAGACAAATAACACATTGAAGCTTTATTTGAATGATAACCTAGAGTAAAGCTGGCCATACAGGTTTAATTTTCTTGTACAATGTTTCTCTAGATTTACCGTAACCACTTATACAGGGCACTTCCCCCTTCCTGCCCAGGCCAATTTTCAGCTTTCCGCGCAATCACATTTTAAATGACAATTGCGCGGTAATGCAATACTGTACACAAACAAGTTTTTTATCATTTTGTTCCCACAAATAGAGCTTTCTTTTGGTGGCATTTGATCACCACTGGGTTTTTATTTTCTGCTAAATAAAAAAAAGACCGAAAATTTAAGAAAAAAAAAGTTTTTCTTTTGTTATAAAATTTTGTAAATAAGTAAGTTTTCTCCTTCACTGATGGGTACTGATGGGGTGGCAAAAATATGCAGCAATGATGGGGGTTGATAGGCAGCACTGATGGGGAGGCACTGGCAGGCATTATTGATAGGCACCATTTGGCATCTCTGGTGATCACAGGTGGGCATCCCTGATGGGTCTGCACTGATAATCAATGCACTGATACAATTGAATGTGGTTTAGTCTTGACCTCATATTATATGGTAAATCGAAAGGAAAATCGTACCAGAGAATTGAACATGTATGGCTAGCCTAACCACTTAAACCACACAAAATTGTTAAAAACCAATTAAAACCTGAAAATAGGGCATGCAACCAAGGGTTAATGAGTAAAGTCATCCAAACTTACTGGCAGGCGCGAAGCTACAGGGGTCACAATTGCGACCCTATCCCATGCTGCTCCCCTGTACGCATGAAGATGGCAGTACCAGCGCCCGGGTGGCTGGAGGATGGCGGTGGGTAGCAAAACTCCATGCCCTTCTGCACTGGCTGCTATTCAGTCTCACATTCCCCACCCATGTACTCGGCCGGCCCCTCTCTTGCCCCAAAGAGCGCTGCATAGTCCAGTATCACCCCCCCACACCATCCCAAGTAATTTACTGGCCCCTTCTTTTTCTGAATGGAGAGTCAGTGATCTGTACTGATCACGGAGTCTGTCCATTTATAATTGTGGCATAGTAAACTGTTTACTATGCTTCAGTTTATGAATGGACAAGATCAGTGTGACTATTCCCAGCATGAGAGGACTTTCTTCCCTTGTTTTATTTTCAAGGTGTATGAAGACGCGCAATTGCTAGTTTTTCTTTTTTCCCCTATGTGAATTCTGTGTAGCTGGGGCCGCAAAGAAGGAGATTGAGGGCTGTGTCCTCTGTCTTCTGTCTCCTTTCTCTGTCTCAAAGGTGGAACATCAGAGGTCTGTTTAGATGCTTGATATTTCACCAAAGCCACCCAACGGGGCTCCGAAAAACAGAGTTAGGTACCTGGTAACTCTTTTTCTAAGAAGTCTTCCAGGGCAGCATCCGAGAGATAGGCTCCTCCTCCCTAAAACAGGAAACACATTAGTCCACCATTATAAATTTCACACTCTTACCTGTGTGCCTCAGTTATGTTAAAGCACCGAAGGAATTCCCTGTAAGCTGCAAGCTCCCCCTCTGTACCTGGTTTTTGTTGTTTCAAGGGTGGGAACTAGTGCTGCCCTGGAAGACTTCTTAGAAAAAGAGTTACCAGGTACCTAACTCTGTTTTCTCGAATCGTCTTCCAGGGCAGCATCCGAGAGGATATATCAAGCAATACTTACTAGGGTGGGGTTAGAGACTGGAGCACTTTACGACCAAATGCTTGGTCTTGGTCAGACAGCTGGTCTATGCGGTAGTGCTTAGCGAAAGTACTGAAGCTCGACCATGTCGCTGCCCTGCAGATCTGCTCCGGAGTTGCCCCTGCTTTCTCTGCGGCCGAGGTTGCCCAGGCTCTAGTTGAGTGCGCTCTGATTTCACTAGGTGGAGTGAGATTCTGTGCCTTATAGGTAATCTGTATGGCCATCCTTATCCATCTGCTGATGGTGCTTTTTGAAGCTTGTTTCCCTCTGTTGATTCCTGCATAGAGGATGAAGAGGGAGGTCGTTCTACGCCATTCTTTTGTTCTTTCGAGATACGCTATGAGCGTGTTCCTTACATCAAGTTTGCTGTAAATGTTTCTTTTCCTACTATCCATGGTTGTTGGAAGTGAGGGTATGACGATGTTTTGGGTTCTGTGAAATGTAGAAGAGACCTTGGGTAGAAAGGCCGGATCTGGAGAGAGAATTATCTTGTCCAGATGTATTAGACAGTATGGTTCTATTGAAGATAGAGCTTGGATCTCACTCACTCTTCTGGCGGATACTAAGGCCAGAAGGAGCGCAGTTTTTAACGTGAGGTTTTTGTCTGAGCTGTCCTCGATAGGTTCAAACGGAGGGGAAAGAAAGCCCTTAAGTACTGTGCCCATGTCCCAGGTGGGAGTTTTGTACAATTTGGCTGGTTTGGATCTTTTAAGAGCTATGAGGAATCGTCTTATCAGCGGGTCTTCCGCTAGTCTAGTATCCATGACCGAGGAAAGTGCTGCAACCTGTACTTTCAGGGTACTTGGTGATATGTTTTTGTCTGCACCATCTTGTAGGAAGTCCAAAACTATTGGAATTATCCCACCGTTGGAGATTGGTCTGTCTTCGTACCAAGAAGCAAATTTTTTCCTTATTTTCTCATAGATGGCTCTCGTTACCGGCTTTCTGCTGTTTAAGATGGTGTTGATTACTCTGTCTGACAGGCCTTTGTTCTGGAGTTTTACCCTCTCAGTAACCAAGCCGAGAGCTTCAAGATTTTGTGGTTCGGATGGTTGACTGGGCCTTGTGACAGTAGATCCAGGCGGTCCGTCAGTGTCAGCTGAGGTTGTATGCTGAGATTTTTTAAATGACTGAACCATGCTCTCTGGGGCCAGTGTGGTGCTATTAGTATCACTGTTGTTTTCTCTGCCTTGATTTTTTGGATTACTTTTGGGATTATGGCAGTTGGAGGGAATGCATAGCACAGATGCCATTTCCAGTTTTGGTTGAAAGCATCCACCCCGCTGTTGCCATCTGTAGGGTCCAGGGAGAAAAATATCGGAGATTTTGCGTTCGCCCTGGAAGCAAATAGGTCTACTTCGGGTATTCCCCACTTCTGGGTGATTTGAGTGAAGGTTGTTTGGTTTAGCGACCATTCCGTGTGTTTTATCGTTTTCCGGCTCAGGAAATCTGCCACTGTATTGTCTGTTCCTTTTAGATGAATACCGGATATCGATCTTATATTCACTTCTATCCACAGTAGGATAGATTGTGTCAGTCTCATCAGTTTTTGGGATTTTGTGCCCCCTTGTCTGTTTAGGTATGCGACTGTCGCTGCGTTGTCTGATTGTATCTTTACATCCTTCCCCTGTAATGCTGGCTTGAAGGTTTTTAGCGCTTCCCCCACAGCTTTCAGCTCTCAAGTTTGAGGAGGCTTGTGCCCATTTGGGTGTCCATTTCCCTTGCGAGAACCGCCCTTCCATGTGGGCTCCCCATCCTAGGGCGCTTGCATCGGTGGTGATGCTGACTGGATTGACTTGAGCCCATCTGCGCCCCTCGATGACCCGAAGTGGGTTGAGCCACCAGTAGAGTGTTTGTTTGACTGTGGCGGGGACGGGAATGGATTTTTCTAGGGATGCTTGCCTGCCATCCCATTGGGACAGAATGTAGTTCTGTAAGGGTCGCATGTGAATTTGTGCCCAGGTGATGGCTGGAATGGAAGACGTCATCAGTCCTAGTACGGACATTCCGTGCCTGATCGTTGTGGAATGGTTCCTTAGCAGGGACGTAATTGCTTGTGTCATTTTTACGTCTTTTTCCTTTGTTAGGAAAATTTTTGACAGTCTGGAGTCCAGCACGTATCCCAGGTACACTACTCTCTGGCTTGGGATCATTTGCGATTTCTCTGCGTTTATTAACCATCCCAGGTTTTGCAGATGGATCATACTCTTGCGCAGGTTGTTTTCTAGGATTGCTGCTGAGTCCGCAAAGAACAGGAGGTCGTCTAAGTATGGTATTATTCCAATACCCTCCTGTCTTAGACCTTTTAGCGCTTCCGCCATTATTTTTGAGAATATTCTTGGAGCTGAGGAGATTCCGAAGGGGAGAGCTGTGTACTGTAGGTGCAGCGTAGCTGCTGGCCCCTGGATTGCGAACCTTAGAAACTTTTGGTGATCCTTCCTTATGGGGACATGTAGGTAGGCATCCTGTAAGTCTAGTGTTGCCATGAATGTCTCCTGCGGTAGGATGTTCCTGATTGAATAGATAGATTCCATTCTGAATCTCTTGTATCTTATTCCTCGGTTGAGTGGTTTGAGGTTTAGTATCAGCCTTAGTTTGCCTGATGGTTTTCTTTTTGCGAAGATGTGTGAGTAGAAGCCCTTTTGTTCCTCCTCTTGGGGAACGTGACAAATCACCTTCTGATCTAATAGTTTCTGTAGGGATTCTAGAAACACCTTTGCTTGATTGCTGTCCTTGGGTAGCATGGTCGCTAAGTATTTGGTTGTGGGGCGGTTGGAGAATTCTATTGCGTAACCGTCCGCTATGGTGCGCAGTATGAATTTGTTTTCTGTTATCTCCTCCCATTGGTGGGAGAAAGCCGCCAATCTGCCCCCCACCTGAAGGCAGTCATTGTTTTTTGTTCTTTTGGGTATTAGGCTTGAGGATGAATTCACCTTTGCCTTTCTTGTTTTGTTGACCCCAGTGCTTTTTTGCCCCTGGCTTATTGAATTTCTTGAAATGCCGAAAGGGCGCCTTCCCTTGTCTCTTCTTGGTTTGAGGGAACCCCTTATTTTTTGCTGCAGTCCTATCCAGGACTGTTTCTAGTTCGGGACCAAACAGTAGGTCTCCAGTGAATGGTATGCCACATAAACGGTTCTTGGAAGGTGCATCCCCCCCCCAGGATTTTAACCACAGGGCTCTGCGGGCCGAGTTTAGTAGTGCCGTGGTCCTAGAGGATATTCTGACAGTTTCTGCTGAAGCATCTGCCAAGAAAGCTGCCGCTCTAGTTAGTGTGGGGATGGTTTTAATTAGTTCCTCCCTGGGTGTGTCGTTCTCCAATAGATCTTGCAGCTGGGTTAGCCAGATTAGCAAGGTTCGGGCTGTGCAGGTGGAAGCAATAGCCGGATTTAGGTTTGCCGCCCCTGCTTCCCATGCCCTTTTCAGGAGAGCTTCTATTTTCTTGTCCATGGGGTCGCTGAGGGTACCTGCGTCATCAAAAGCCAAGTCCGATTTGTTCGTGATTTTTGCCAGAGAGGCATCCACCTTGGGGCATTTAGCCCAGGTTTTGGTGTCTGCTTCCGCAAACGGGTATCTGCGTTTGATTGTGGCGGGGATGAAAAGCTTTTTCTCTGCCGCTGGTAGATGGGATACTGGCCTGAGCGACACTTGCTGGCGTTTCTAATTTCTCTATAGCTGAGCGTAGTGGTGCCATGGTGCTCTGAATTTCTTTCTTAAAAGAATTGAGCAGGTCTTTCAAAAATCCCTGTGATTCTTTTGCCACCATTTTGTCTAAGCATTTCTGACACAGGGGCTTTTTCCAATCTGGGGAAAGCCTGTGGCTGCATGAGGCACATGTTTTGCCTTTAGCCTTCCTTTCCTCAGGGGTCTTTGCCTGCAAGCGAGCATAGAGAACAAAAAAACCCCGTGAGTTTAGGTGGTCAAAGGAACTGCCTGTAGATAGGCAGTAAAGAGGTTAAGACAGAGATAATTCAAGAATATTCTGGCTTACCTTGGAGCTGTCCTGATTTGCAGGATCTGCAGGGCAGGGTGGGGAAGCGTCAGACATGATCAGCCACCAGGATCCTCTGCTTAGAGGCCTTTTTATCTGCTTCCTGCATAAGCTCCGGCCCCGCCCCCGGCTGACCCCGTGCAGGTTGGTGGACACACCTGCACATGCCGCTGTATTGTAGAGTAACTGTGCTGGTAGTGAAGGGTAGCATTGAACAAATTTGCTATTTGTATTCTGTTTTCTTTCTCTTTTTTTTTTTTTTTTTTTAAACTTCCCGCCCCTAGGTGTCCCTGCTCTATCTCCGCAGTAGATAGACTACGGGAAAATGGCCGCCAACCCGGAAGCGGAACTTCCTCGGCGCCATCTTGGTACACCCCCGACTTCCTGTAGCGGCCTGTGGCGGTGAGGACGCTGCTGCGCCGCCCGGAGAGCGGTGGATTCGTTTGGGGGGACAGCCGCAGCCACCAGGGACCTAATTTAGAAGGTGCAAAACCCTCCCTGCTAGACCCTCTGCTGCTGAGGTTGTCGGCGGCGGCGGCGGCGGGGGGGGGGGGGGGCGCCCATCTATGCATGTATCCATCCCCCCTGGCGGGCTCCAGATTCTGCGGAAAGCCAGAGGGGGGTGCTTGCGGAAGCATACACAGGCCTAACAGCGGCATGGGGTGGGGATGACAGAGTCCTCCTGCAGCCTGGGGGGATGATTGCAGACCCCTCAGTAGGGGCGAAATCTCAGGCTTTGAGCAATGTTGCCCAGTGCTGCGCCTGCTCGCCCTCCCAAAGCCCCTTGGGCTGTATGGGATGCTGGCAGGGGGTCTCCTGCAACAAGCACAGAGACAGGTGAAAATAAAATAACAAACGTTCTTGCAGCTCCTGTGGGTCCGGAGGAAACACAAACAACTGAGGCACACAGGTAAGAGTGTGAAATTTATAATGGTGGACTAATGTGTTTCCTGTTTTAGGGAGGAGGAGCCTATCTCTCGGATGCTGCCCTGGAAGACGATTCGAGAAAAATATTTAAAAAATATTGTAAAAAGAAATAAAAATAAAAAACTACAAAAAAAATAAATAAAAACTACCAATACCAGTGGTGGAACTACAGGATTCATACTTGCAACCAGGCCCTGGAGTTCCACCACCAGGCTCGGAGGAAAGGGCCCCTTCATGGTTTCTTGCACCGGGGCTCAGAAGGTTCTAGTTACACCACTGCGTCCTGGTAAGTATAGCTTGAAAATTATGTCTGAAAGGAGCTTTGCAAAACCATCCTAGTCAAAAGAAAACTGTTAGTAGTGGTATATATATATATATATACGAATATATGAATGAGACTAGATGCTAGATATCCAGAGCACCCCACCATCAGGAGTCAAGAGTCTCCCAGGGCAGAAACTGCAGGGTCTGTAGGGGGACCAGAGAAGGGCTGGAGTCAGCTGCTAGAGTCTGCTGAATGCTGAGACCAGGGGAGGCGGAGATGAAGGGGTCCTGCGGCTGCACGGAGAAGTGAAGGATCTGGTGGAGGTGTTCTGTCCTCCTCTATGCTCCCGACTGCTGGGACAAGGTGGGGGCAGAGTGGAGGGGGATGCCGCAGCTGCAGGAGAGGTGTGAGGGCCATATGAAATGGCCTGGAGGGCCGGATTCAGCCCCCGGGCCTTGTGTTTGTGCAAAACAGTCATGCAAAACCATCCTAGTCAAAAGAAAACTGTTAGTAGTGATATAGATATATATATATATATATATATATATATATATATATATATATATATATATATAGTAGAAACTCAAATAACCCAGCAAGATGTACCTTCCAAATAGAAATAAACCATTAGTGGTATCTCACCCCACCTCTGATTAATGCTAATAAAAGGTGATCACATCCACATTACAAAAATTATAAATTTTGCACAATGAAAAAATAATGTCAACTAGAAACATACATATGGCAGAACAACTTTAAGTCACTAGAAATGCAAAGAAAAAAAAAATCTTTGGAGGTGTATGCAGCAAAGTTTTTTGCCACCCCAACAGCCCTGAAAGCTGTTAAAACAATAGAGGATACATTGGTAGTGGGACTTTTACATGGGGCAACCCCACAAGGTAAACAACTGTATATTTAATACGTGATAACAAGTTACATATTACAATAATTCAATGAAATTCCAAACATACACAAAATCAAAAGCTGATCCATAATAAAGATGATATAAAAGTATAAATTCATAACTCTCCCAATATTGGCATCCATGTTGTTCTCGGATAGGCAAGAATACATGATGGCATAGTGATTGATGACCAAAAAGATTCTGGACATCCTAAAACTTGGCACGTTTCAGGAATAGATGCAAGAAATTATATAAAAAAGTATAGATGAATGCCAGAAAAATGTCATATAGCGAATAGATAACTTCCAAAAAGAGGGGAGAGGGCAAAAAAAAAGGCGATTGGGTTGGGCATATAGCCTTATTACTTACAGGTCAGCTCAAAAAAATAAACCCAGCAGCCATGGAGCGAGGGATGCAGGGGGAATGTCTATCCCGGGGACTGTGGCGGAGTGACCCAACCAAACCACAAGGCAAACGAAGGGTGGACCAGGTTTCGTGATTAATAGATTAAAAGAATGTAAAAGATTGATAATTGCGCCTATAGGCAGTATTGATCTGTAAAAAATATAGATACATCAAATCACTTTTTTTTATTAATTAACCCCCCCCCCCTCTTTTTGGGAGTTATTTACTATATGACATTATTCTGGCATTTTTCTATACTTTTTTAGATAATCTCTTGCATCTACTCCTGAGGAGTGGACTAGATCCACAAAACACGTTTTAGGATGTCAAGAATCTTTTTGGTCATCATACACTATGCCATCATGTATTCTTACCTATTCGAGATCATGGATGCCAACATTGGGACAATTCTGAATTTATACTTCATATCTTATTTATTATGGATCAACTTATCCCTTGTGTGTATGTTTGGAATTTTATTGAATTATTGTAATATGTAACTGGTTATCATGTAATAAATATACGTTTACCTTGTGAGTTGCCTCATGTAAAGTCCCGCAACCAATGTACCGTATCCTCTATTGTATTTAGGGATGGAGGCATCTCGCTCATGATGCATCGGATCAATACTATTTCTTGAAAGTTGTCAAAGGTTATTAAGTTATGGCTGATCGGTGTATATTCTTTGCTATTCCAGCAATATCCAGAATAGTTTTCACTGGGTAGGTGTGTCTTGATGCAATACAATCTCCAAAGATAAAACCAGATTATTGGAAAAGCAACTAATAGTGATGTACTACACATGAAGTTGTGGGTGTCATGATAAACCAATGAAATGCAAACCAGATGTCACTTGTAGGGAATCCCCATATACAGGGAGAGTTTACAGTAAGTAAAAGGAGGGTTACTGGTGAAAACTGTGGAGTACTATAAAGTATGGTCCCAATATCACATAGCAGAAAACCCCAATGTATATCATCTTATATCATGTGTATACATACATCCATCTCAAGTTATCAAATGTAGATCTCCATGCGAGACAAGTACAAGTGGCACTGGTTTATGCACAACTTTCCTATAAAGTGAACCCCTTTTACTTCGCTTAGTATGGGGAAAGTGTAGGTTTCCTTCTACTGGCAATACTTCACACAGAAATGTTTGATTCTAAGAAGCCAAAATAGATAGTCATCAACAAATATTTGGGCCCTGCATTATGGGAGCAGCAACAGATACGTCCAGGTAAGCTGCATCAGCATTAAGTGCCACAATGGTAATTTTCTATTCAGTGCCACACAAAGCTGGTAGAGTATGGTTCTTGGCAGTACACTTCTATCACTGCTCAGTCACAGCAATCTATCTACCATCTTGGGGTCACGGTTACTCTTCCTGGTACAGAGTCAATGGTTAGACTTAAAGGTGTAGAAACAGAAGCTGTTGCAGTGCATTCAGTCCATCGTGATTACCTCCATATTTCAGATCAAACCCAGAGATGGATTCTGATTTTTCATTTCCTTTAATCCCAGTTGGTCTGGAGTCCCTTTCAGTTTTTCTCACCGAGTGGTCTCCATTGTCACACTGTGCAGATCTCTCCAACCCATAGCGATGGTGACTGCTCTCTTGAGTGTAGGACTCCTCAGAACAGCGACTGAAAGGGAAGGAAATCGTAGAAAAAAGTAAACAAACTTACACTGAAAACAAAGCTAATTTTGGAATGTACAGTTATTGCATTTTTTTGTAGATTAACATGGAAGAGAGATCAGCTTGATGACAATTTTATCTATCAGAGTTCTTGCACGCGTACAGCTCAGTACATTCAACGTAAATACCAGCGTCTTTCCCCTGCCTGGGCAGCCCAGGTGCAGAGAACAGCCTTCCATAGACATGAACAGCTGTAGACTGCTGTATCTGGATATACTGCAGTGCTGTCGCAAGAGTATAACGTGCGGGCATACACAAAAAACATAGAACGTTTTCTCTCTTGTGTATTCGCCTATACACCCTTCTCCTTTAAAACAGCACTGCCATATACCCGAGTACAGCAGTGATCACTCATTCATGTCTATGGGAAGCTGTACACTGCATCAGAGAGGCACCTGGAGAGGTGAGTGTTCATCATGCAGATGAACCAGGAGAGCAGAGAGTTTGCAGCGCCCTCCACTTGGTTCTGGGATGCACTCGAGTTTATAGACCACTCCCCTATATCCAGATGTAACCAATTAGCATTGACTGTCCAACTGTCCACACCCTGTGGCAGCAGGGTGCCCATGCTTTCTCCCCAGCTCCACAGGCCAAAGACTGGATGACAGGATTTTCCAAAATGGGGAAAGGGAGGAATTCTCTGACTTCAGAGCTGAAATTTGATCCATCAGACCCCTGGTCCTCAGGCGAATACAAAATGCTCAGAAACACAGTCAACGTGTCCCGAAACAGTGTTTAGTGCCAAGACCCACAACGCTCATGCAACAGCTGAGAGGCAGGCGATTACACAACTGAAGGACAGGGATCCAAAAATCAGATAAACTGAAGATTTTTCTGCAGAAGAACATTCTGTTTTGAATGTCTGCACACGATGAGAGGATTCAACCCCGAATACTGAAGATTCAGGATCGAACCAAATCACTAATACATTTAGACAGCAAATGTTGTGAAACAGAGCCCCACTGACTTTCTTCCACGACTGTTTGTCTAATTATCCCACAATTGGGATGTAATGAGAATGCACTAGAGCCAACACAGAGGCCAGGACAGGACTGAAAGTCACAGTGCTGTAAAAACAGAAACCTCTGGGTGCACTTCATAACTGACCACAGAAGGCAGGAAGTCCCTCTGGGGTTGGAACAGACTAGAAGATCTGGTGAAAACGATTTGAAAGAACGAGGGGCACCATGCTGCCTGCAACAGACAAGTGACCACTGTGGGTTCTCTTGTCCCCCCCCCCCCCCCCGAGGTGTTCCCTTTAGTGGAACTACATATATTGTATACACACTTTTTTATATACAAGCCCAATAAAGGTTATGTTTTAGACAAATTGGCTATGGTGCGGTGGACTACGCACCCTCGCTCTGTTAAAGAAGTATTGTTTCCCCGATTTGGTTTTTAGATAGTAGGGCATTGTTGATCTGGTAGATACCATGTAAAATGTTTGGACTTACAGAACCAAAGAGACAGACATACTCTTTGAAAATGAGAACCGTGATTAGGTTGAGGTACAACTCCTAAAACTGTTCTACTACTATAAATGAGGCAATGACACCTTAATCCAAGAGACCCCAAAGGGGCAGAGGTATGTGTGATAATCTGTGCGGTGAGACAGGAAATCTGAAGGTGAAAAGCAGAAGAGGAAGTGGGAGGTGAAGGCTCAGTTTGAATCCCTGGAATATCAATCTCTGCACCTTAGCACCTGAAAAGCAAACAAACCAGGATTCTGCGAGGATTACCAAAGGTCTATACACTTTGTAAACTGGAAGCACACATTCATACTGAAGGCTTTTCACCTCAGACTTTGCAGGTGGCCAGGGAACCAAGTCCGAAAGGCCTAGACATGCATACTCCAGGAATAAAGAAACAAAAAGGAGGAGACTTTGCAGAGCTTTCCCTAGGCGGTTTGCACTGAGGTGGGAGGGTGCTCTTGCCTCCAGTGACATTTGAAGAAATGTAGTCATGCGAAGACCATGTGTGTCAGGTGCTCCTTGGCCACGGGGTCAGCAGACCAGCTCTCTAACCTGTACTTTGTGTATGTTCGATGCCAAAAGAACGATATGGAAGATAAGCCAAGATGCTTCCAGAGGGCCATGAAAGCAAAGTCTAAAGCTCTAGCTCAGGGTTTCTCAGCCAGGGTTCCACGGCGATCTACCCATCAGTCACAGGCAGCTGATGGGCAGATCGCATCTCCCACATGCAGAGCGGTGCAGACAAGCAAGGAGTTTCTACTGTTCCCTGTCAGCCCCTCTTCCCCTCCTTTCCATCCTAGGTGCTTGTATGTGTTATCACCTGGGATAGACAAGAGGGGCCCGGCAGGGAACAGCGTGCCAGAACAGGACTGATCACAGGTGCTTCCCTGCCATACTCTGCATGTTAAGGAAATCGGTACTGTAATGTGCCCTGCTGTTCTCCCTTTCCCCCCCTGTACACCGTATCTCAATTTGGACCTAGAATTGAGCATTGCTGCAGAAAATGCAAGCACAAGTCTCACAATAGGTACGTTTTAATATTGATCCCAATATTTAATACTATTTCAACAGCTGATAACACCAATGTTCCATGAGCTGTAGATGTGAATATTTTAGGGGTTCCCTGAAAGCTCAAATTTTTTGCCAAGGGTTCCTACAAGGTACAAAAGGTTGAGGAACCCTGTAATGCCATTTGCTCCACATGTTCTATTGGTGAAGGATCTACTGCATCAGTGGAGAGAGCTCTTTAAGGGATTTTTGACCATTATGCCACGGTTTGACAAATTAATGTTGATGCCAAAATAGGGCAAAGGGCAGGGTCCACCAGAGAGAACCAAGTCCTAAAGAATGTGACGTTATCAGTAGGGTCCTTAAACACAGGAACATCCTCTACAACCAAAGTGGCTTCCTTGTTAAGGTGAGCCACGGAAATTTACATGGCGGGTAAACCACTGTTTGATAATATCCTTTCCGAATGAGAACAAGTCTAGTAAGCTTTGGGGGGGGGTCAAGGCATGTTGGGGTGCTTCCTATCACCATAAAAAAGTGGGTGCAATCGAAATTTTTTTTAGTTTCAGGGGCTCCAATGGACTCAAATCTAGAGACTGCATACAGATTCTCCAGTTTCAGAGTGGCATGTATCACAAAGCAGCTAACAGTTTTTTTTTTTCAATTCTGTAGTAATAACAGAACATTGCTACTCCTCAAGGATAATCTCTCAGGTAGAGGTTGCAGAAAATCAGATATAGTTACTGTGACCGATGGCTCAGAGGCCACTGGCAAAGGAGCCACAGAATCTGCAAGGGAAGGCGCAGGAGCATGTTTTATAGTCTCTAGGGTCAAAGACAGCCAGGATCCAGATCAATTGGGCCACAAACATCTTGTGTGACTGTAGCAGAGACCATGGAAGACAAGGAAGGGGACTGTGTTACAGACTGGCATCTACCCTCCTACAGCAAAAAAAATTCCTAAAAAAACACGCATTATGGTGGTGGAATTAGTTATTTTGGGCTGGCCTACAGTATTTTGTTTGTACAGAGAATTATCAAAAATGGTGCAGGTAGGGATACAGCTAAACTACAACATAATCATGTATGTGAATGTGCTGTTGGGGTGTATTATACTAAAAAGGTCCATAGGTCCAATGATATCCGTGGCAGCTGCTCAATGGGACTGAACTAACCTCTGCAATATATAAAGGAAACAGCAGATGGCGCAGAATACATGCAGTATATAAGAAAAAAAGATTATTAAAAATCACAAGTGGCAACTTACAAGATGCATAAAGAAAAGAGCAGGTTATCTACCCTGTGCGGTTTGTTTAGCCTCGGTGTGTCTTCAGGAGCCAAAAAGTGGATGCCGCTGTCAGGAGCTGTGTAGTACACTAGAAACAAAACCGGAGATCCAGGACTGCATAGACTGTGCAGGATTGTGACGTCACACCTGGGGGTCAATGTTTCAGAGAGTAACCGTTCCTTTTCCAAGCCTGAGCCTGGTGTCCTACAGAGCTCCTGACAGTGGCATCTGCTTCCTGGCTCCTGAAGACATACCGATGATGAACAAACCGCACAGGGTGGATTACATGCTCTTATCTTTACGCATCTTGTAAGTTGCCACTTGTGATTTTTGAATAAAGTCTTTTCTTATATATTGCACTTAATAGGCGCCCTCTGCTGTTTACTTTAGTATTTTGTTTGTAGCGTCCAATCCTCCTGTGGGCCGCATTATAATTTAAAGGTGAAAGCCTCCTTGTGTCCCTGCAATGACAATAGGCAGGCGTGCACTGTAGCCAATCTGCAAACTACAGGCAGTGCAGATGTTTGTATATTGCAAAAAAGTTTTAAAAAAAAAAAAACAACTTTTCCCTCCACTTGGTTAGCAAAAGAACTTGCAACTGGAGATTTGCAGCTCAACCTTTATGAAATCTAGATTAACAAAGAACCCCCCACAAAAATATGGTATCACTGCTAAACTGTCACAGTGACCAATCCAGGAATGGCATTTAGTTCTCAGTGAAGGAAACCTTTGCTTTTACTTTATTTAACCTTTTAACTGCCCAACCTTTATTGTTTTACAAGCTTCCACTGAAAGTAGTACAGTCTTCTGCATCAAGAGATGCAATGTTAAAGTGTTACTAAAGGCAAAATGTTTTTTTTTTTTAGTTTTGAATCAAGTTGAGAGGGATTAGAATACCTGTCAGTCTGTATTGCTGTCTTTACCTCCCATTAGGGAGTCCTGTTTACTGTTATCAAAAGTGAAAGTAAAAAAATCCCAAATTTTGAGTTGCGATCGTAACAAGAATAGAGAGCAAAACTTCCAATGGGGACATACTGGGAATCCCTCACTTTGCATGGATTTCCTCTCATTTCCTGTTTTGGCTATGGGATAGGAAGTGAAGGGAAATCTCAGTGGGACACAGATGGCAAAAAAAAAAAAAACTGACGGGTTATATCCCTCCCTCAGTCTATCCAAAATGGGGAAAAAAAGCTTTGCTTTTAGTGATACTTTAATACAGACCATTCAAGTTGATAGGGCGGTATGAAAAATTATTTTTATTCAAATTCCTAATCAGCCACTGTAAAGCCAGCAAAAGAATGAAGCTGAATAAAAAACACCTAGCTGTAAATTTTACTGATAAGCAAGCTCCACAACACCGAGGCTTACCAGAAGGATGAGCTAGGGGACATCAAATAGCAAGTGTAAAATCAACACCACTGACCCATGTTGGGTCACCATCCCCTTCCTCAGAAAGATGCCTGTGTCCTTACATTTGCGGTTTGATGTCAGATGATCTGGCAGAGGGGAGAGCAGATTGCATCAATTTATGATAATTCTAGCTGCTTTTATCACGGTATAACAATCAGATACACGTGTATATATTTGCTATATTGTAATCATTTAACTCAATGATCTGCACTGTCTGGTGTATCCCTAATTTTACTCTTGGATACTTGTATAGGAGTTTGCAAAATTAGGACTTGTGACAAGATATCACAGACTGTATCCCACCCATGCCATTGATTATGACCTTGTTTGTAGAGGTGAGTGCACTGCATTTCACTATTTTATAGACACGCAAACAGGAAAAACAAAATTCCAATACCTGCTCTTCAATGAAGCAGAGCTCTGGTAGTCATTATGGGAATTTCCGCTGACTTTCAAAGGCTTTTCTTCATAATTAGAAGATTCAACTTTGCGGCGGTCCATTAGTGGCCTCTGACTAGAGAAACTCCTCTTGGATAACTCTCTCTTTTCAGAAAAGCCATTTCCAGAGAGGTTCCCTTCACCATCCAGATCCCCAGGCCTTTTCTCACTAAAGTCACTGCTCTCGGATGCAGTTTCCCAGTCTTCATTGACATGGTCAGCATTATGGTAAGATCTCTCTGGTGGTCCAGATATTTCACCCAATGGTAGCTTGGAACGGGCCTGCCAATTGTCGTGATCATTTACGGCACTGCTCATTTCCTCACCATTCCACTGACCAAGAGACTCTCTTTCTTGCCTGAGGCGTTGAAATCGGGGAGGCTTGTCTTGACGAGGAGGCCTTCGTCTTCCAAAAGACCTTTTCTCCAAACTATCCCTATCTGAATAATCATCTTGAAAAACAGACCGCCTATCATCTTGGGCTTCATCAAAACCCCTGTTGTGGTAGGAATCTGGATACCTATAGTCATGCACATAGTCTCTGTCTGTGTTATGGCGTGATCCATAAGACTCAGTTGGTGCATTGTACTCTTGCCAAGAGGAACCTCCAGATTTGGAACTCCAGTGTGTAGAATCCTTGGATGTGAAAGGTCTTCTACTGTAACTGTTGCTAAGTCTCGGTGGAAGTGATCTGCCAAAGGCCCTTGGGGCCCTGGATTTTGAGTCAATACTATTTGGCTCATCTGAGTAATTTCTATTAGACCTCCAAGAACCTTGGAAGTCTCCTTTTGAGTCTTCAGTTTCTCTTTCAACACGTGGAGGTTCGTTTCTATCCTCAGCTCCCCGCTGACGCCGACGTTTGGGCAGTTCCTCATATTCCGACCCTTCACTGTGTGTTTCACTAGCAACACGCCTTCGGGAAACTTTGCCCCTGAAATCTTCAGGGGGATTAAATTCACGAAGAGCCCGGCCTCTGCCCATTCTTTGTCCGTTGTAAGAGCCAGCTGAAGCTCTTCCACGGAAAGAAAAGTCTCTAAAACCTTTACCCCTACCACGACCATGGGCCCTACTACCAAAAGCCTGCTCTTCATCTATGAAAATCCAATTGCTTCTCTTGGTCTGGGGTGCAGGGTTCGATTCACGGGAAGCTGGCTTACTGCTCCAGGTTCTTTCAGTTTTTTCTTGAGAGGCTGTCTCCAAATCCTGGACAGGAGGCTGTATCTGAGGCCTGTCCTCTATTGTCGAGCTGGAAGAAGAGCTTAGGGCAGGGGGTTCTACTTTGGTTACACTGTCCAGCTTAGAGAGTAGCTTTTCTTTCATTGTTTTAGGAGGTTCTTTTGTTTCGGGCTTTGCTTTCTCCAGCTCTTTCTCCTCAACTTTAAGAGCCTTCAGAACTGGCTTCTTTATTGGACCTGAGCGTCTGCTTCTCCCAGTATTTTCCGAATGCTGCTGGTTATTGGTTGACTCTATCCGCCAACCTGTTTCTACAGCGGAGTCCTGTATTCCGCCATCTTCCTTTTTCCATGTTTCGGACCCAGACCCCACTGCCTGCGCCTCTTTAGGAAGCTCTTCTTCCACACTGCTGGATGTATCCAAAGACTTCTGATGTCCATAGCCCCAGCCATTAAACTGCGCTTTCTTATTTACAAAATCAGATGTCCTAGACTGCGCACAAGTTTGCTGCCCCTTGCTTATGCCACACTCTGCCATACTTTCTGTTTGCTGGAACGAGACTTCTTGACCCCTTCTCTGAGGTGAGATGCAGCTAAAACTCCCACTAGGTTTCTTTTCATAACTGCTGGATGGCAAATATTCTTCTCGCTCTTCTAAAGGTTCATGGTGGGTATGTGTGCCCTCTGATCGTTCCCTCGAAGCAGAGTAACAGTTCTCATTCCTGAAAGTCAGAAAACAAAAATCGGTAAGCACATAAATTAGGATTTATAGTTTACCTGTAAAATCCTTTTCTTGGAGTACATCACAGGACACAGAGGAGTTCATAATCATGACTATTTGGATTACACTGCCACTTTTGGTGAATGGACACTGACCAAAAAAGGCAGAAATCCCCAACCAGGCATAACCCCCAACACAGCCTCACCAAGCCTCAGTTTTTTGGCAAATACGGAACACAAGCAAGAAACAAAAGATCTCTGTGTAATCTGATGTACTTCAAGAAAAGGATTTTACAGATAAACCAAAAATCCTAATTTCTTAACTGTACATCACCGGACACATAGGAGTTAATATTCATGACTACTTGGGATGTCCCAAAGCACTGAACATGAGGGGAGAACTACACAGCAACAAGGCCATCAGACCCAAAATCCCCAAACAGAAAAGAGGGGAACCCCCATTACAAAGCAGTCTACAAGACCTTCTGCCTCAGCAAGGGCATGATCATCAGCCCGGTACAACCTAGTAAAAGTATGAAGAGAAACAGAAGCATCATGCTGAATAACCCAGGAAGCACTGACACTTCTTGTGAAACGGGCCTTAATCAGGAAAGGAGGAACCTTGCACTTGATCCTATAGGCCTGAAAAAAAATCTGACAAATCTACCTAGGAATAATGGATCGAGGAGCAGTCTGAATCTTGCGAGGACCCTCAGGCTAAACAAACAGGGAATCAAACTGTCAAAGTCTTCAAAACCAACAAGACCAAAATGAAGGTTCCAGGGAGATGGAGCAGCATAGGAGAAAATTCATCTGACACCCTGAACAAAGGCTGTAACCAAGGAATTTGATGCAATAGGCCTCTAAAAGCACAGCCAAGAAAAGATGCCTCCAGACCAAACAGAAAGCAGACCAAAATACGCATTATGACATTGTTGGTAATGAAACGTATGAGCTTCACACTAAGTGAAATAAGCCTTCCATGTATGATGTTAAATCTTCCCGTAGGTCGTCTTTGTAGCCCAGAGGAGGCTCGGAACATAAACCTGTCCAACTTGCTGTTGCATCTGGAAGCCAAGAGATCCACATCCAGCATCCCCAAGCGCAGACAAATCTCTGAACTCTTCCAGGTGAAAGGTCCATTATCCCAAAAAGAAATCACCTTAGATGGTAAAGATCGAGGTCTCACCACCACCTTATCCTGGTGAAGAACCAGAAAAGTGCTGCCAACTTTGAGACCCTGCGAGCTGAGGTAATGGCAACCAAAAATACAACCTTGCAGGTAAGAGACGGGAGTCTCTCAGAGGCTCAAAGAGAAGTCTTCAAAACCAACAAAACCAAAATGAAGGTTCCAGGGAGACAAAGAGAGCAGCATAGGAGAAAATTCATGTGACACCCTGAACAAAGGCTGTAACTGAGGAATTTGATGCAATAGGCCTCTAAAAGCACAGCCAAGAAAAGATGCCTCCAGACCAAACAGAAAGCAGACCAAAATACGCATTTTGGCCTTGCCAGTAAGGAAACGTATGAGCTTCACACTAAGTGAACTAAGTCTTCCATGTATGATGTCATGTATCTTCCCGTAGGTTGTCTTTCTAGCCAAGAGGAGGCTCGGAACATAAACCTGTCCAACTTGCTGTTGCATCTGGAAGCCAAGAGATAAACATCCAGCATCCCCAAGCGCAGACAAATCTCTGAACTCTTCCAGGTGAAAGGTCCATTATCCCAGATTGAGCTTTTAGTGGCTGAGAAAATCCGCCTGACAATTTTCCACAGAGAGCATGGAGGAGCGGGCCTGAAAATTCAGTTCTGCCCAGACTAAGATCAGGTTGGCTTCTTCCTCAGCAGCAGGTCTTCTCGTCTCCTCCATGATAGTTGACCTATGCCATAGCCAAGGCATTTTCTGACTGCACCCTGACAGGGAGAACCTGAAAGCAGACAAACCACTGTATGAGAGCCTGCCAAAACGCCCACAGTTCCAGGATGTTGATCGTAAAAACGTCTGCTCATTTGATGACCAGGTTCCCTGAACTGAGAGGTTCTCCCAAAGACATTACCGGCCCAACAGGCTGGCATCCATCATCAAGACTTTTCAACTAATCGGAAGGAAAGATTTCCTGGCATCCAAACTGGTCTTGAGTCAGATGCATTGCAAGATCCAAGTGAAACAAGATATTGAGCTGCAGAGATCTGGCGTGAAACTGGGCATAGGGGACCGCATCAAAGGAGGCCATCATCCCCAGCACTTTTTCATGCATGCCCAGATCTGGAGACCTTCCAACATACTTACTCCAACTTAACGCGGACAGGCATTTTCCCTATAGAGCAGTAACTTTGCCTGAGTCATATCTCGGACTAAACCCAAGTATTCCAGACTTAAACTGGCCAAACATGAGTTGGAATTCAGTTGATTCAGCAGACACCAACCGGCACAACCAGCCTGTCAAGTTTTACCCACTCAGATCAGTGCCGCTGGCTATAGTCAGCAGTGCTGATCAGCATATTTTGATGTCGGGTGAAGTCTCCCCACTGTAAGAATACAATAGCTCAGTGGGAAGAATTCTCATACACACCCCAAATGTGTGGATAGGGGGAACCAGGCCTTTTTTTTTTTTTCCTCCAATTCAACCCGCTGGTTGAATGAAAAAAATAAAAAAAAATAAATAAAAAATTATTCCTGTATGGGCTGTCTTAGAAGCAGAATCAAGACTTAATTCTGAAGGTCTGACTGCATGATTTTGTAATTTCAGGAACTTGTCGAGACCTTTGAGGTCGAGAATAGGCCAGACAGCTCTGTTCGTCTTGGGAACAGGATTGAATAGAAGGCGTGAAACCTCTACTAGCACAGGAGCAATGATCCCCTTGGAACAACAATATTTTCCAAGGTCACAAAGAAAATTGCGTCTTTATTTGGCTTCAAATATACCCTTAAGCCCATATAGCATGGGTGGGGAAAGCAGCAAAACTCCAGCTTGTAGCCTCTGGATATCACACTACAGACACAATTGTCTGACTTCCTAAGACAAAACAGGTGCAAGGGATCATAGACATCTCCCTTCAATGGTTGGGGGGGGGGGGGGGGGGGGTGCCTCTTCACTGACAGGAGGATTTGCCTGCAGAACCGGAGGACGCAGGGCCTAGTTCTTACAAAACAAACTCAAGCTTTGGTTTGGAGCCCAAGGCTGGTTGCTTTAGAAAGTGTCCTTGGACACTTTAAAAGACTGGGACCTCATCCAGAGGGACAATCAGGGTGTTATTTAAAATAGGAAATAGCCAGGTCAACAGTCAGAGAGCCCCATTTTCTGTAGGATACTTCCTCCATGAGGTAATGGCGACCAAAACTATTTTGGTGGTTAAAACCCCTTATCCAGGTGAGCCCGATCAGCACACAACACGTCTTGTAAGCGAGGGTGCACTAGGAAGGCCTTAGGAACTTTAGGTAGCCTCCAGGACTCAAAACCAGTGACTTTAGGGGGAAGAAGATTCTGCTCACGCTATAGCTATGGACCCAAGGATTCCTCCTGGGCAGACTCATCTACAGAGGATTCCCAGTCATCAATGATATCCACTTCTTACTTTTCCAAGGGAGTTTCATTTGATGCCAAATCCTTCCTTAAAAGGGAAGGAGAAGAAGGAGAGCACCCAAGTTTGCAATCCAGATATGGCTGCAAAAAATTCCTCTTGTTGCTCTTGCAGACACCCACTCCACAATACACTGGTCAGTCCGAGGAGTCCCTTTAGTGATAGATTCTTACAACCACGATGCACCACAGAGCGCAACAGAAAAATATTTTTGCCTTTGGCCATCAAATAATATAATTCTTCTGAGTGCTGAACATGAGGGTTTTAACCTGGACTTATGATCCAGATTTTTAAGTGTATTTATTATGTAGACGAGGTTAATTTATGTGTAACAATCTTTAGTCTAATATTTAAGGAAAGCAAAGCAATATTTGCATTTTTGTAGTTATTTTTTCAACCGGTGTTATTTATTCAAAGCAGTGTGTTTTAATAGAATAGTATGTTAATAAAATATAATCTTTAATTTAGTTTTTCATTTGTTTTATTTCAGTTTATGTTATTGAATATATTTATTGTTCGTGCAGATTTATGTTATATTTGTTAATGTGTTTTGCTTTGTTCTTCATTGAGAATAACTATCTTAAAATTACCCTTTGGGGTTAATAAAGTACTTTGAATGAGAGAAAGGAGAGGACTGTGCCTTTGAAACAGAGGAGACAGCAGATAAGGGCAGGCATGTAAAGCTCATCTGACCCCTTGGGGGGCCTGCATACCCCAGAAGGTGGTGGTCAATCAGCTGTTAGCCTAAGCCAGAAAACCTGTGTGGCAGCACCCCCCAAAAAAGGCAAGTGCCCCTGCCCTTACTGGGCCCAGATGAGAAGAAAACAATGCAGATATTGATAATAGGATGCAGGATGGCACAGATTTAGGCTAGATTCTGTGAAGTCAGTGTTTGACACAGAAACCACATGTATGGGAACCAGAGTCATAATGGTGCACATACATGTGTAGAATCTCACAATGACGTCAGAGCACGCACTGTATTGGCCTGCCCATTTAAAACACTGCTGCAGTCTGTATTGCACTTCTTAAAGAAAAATAGCAATCTGCCACTGTTGTGACTGCCCAAAGTCTCCGAAACCAAGGGACACTTACAAAGAGGGGCCGCCACAGCTCCACAAAACACATAGGCACTCACCAGTCCACACTGCAGGGCCATTTTAAACCCAGACTTCACTCATCACTGTTGGCATGCCCTGAAGGGCCTCAAGCACTTGACTCCCCTCCATGAGGATAATTTTCCTGGACCTGTAGGGCACCCTGCCATTGAAATCTTAGAGTGCACTGTACGCCAGAGATCCCTGCCTGAAGGATCCAGTGCTGAATGGCATACATTACAGGCCGTGTCTGCTCTTGCATGCAGGGTCTGAGTACAGTCCCCTCTTGGTCTGCTGGTCACAGTGACTGACTTGGATTTAGTCCACCATTGACCTGGAAAGGGTGCATGAACAGGCTCAGATGTAGGAACAAAGACACAAAACGAAGAGATCTCCAGAGAGAATCGCAGTAGCCACCATCATCTTCAGACACTAGCACAAAGCTGTGGCTTTGTTGAGCTGGGAGGGGTTACGTCTGGGTGGGGATTCCTGCCTTTTTCTGCCCAGCGTCCATTCACCTGAAGGTGGCAGGATAACTCAAGTAGTCGTGCATATTGACTCCTCTCTGTTCTGTGATGTACACTTAAATGCTTACTTTGGCTACTTACATAACCATCTTAGGGCACATGCTAACCCACATCTGCAGGATAAAATTGTTAAAAATAATTAAGGTTTCCCATGTGCCTATACTTACTGTTCACGTAAAATTTAAATTTTACATAAGCCATGTACATTTTGAGACAAATTTTTCAAAATGTAAAGTGCTTTCAAGTTAAAGAATTAAATATCTATAGTTTCTCATGCTGACGTTATGTGGCCTGTGTTGGAAAAATATATATTGGCAATGGTGACATGTCCTTTTGAAAATACCAGTTGCCTGTATGCCATGCTTATTGAAGGGCTTTAAAATTTTTTGATACAATAATCCAGAATATTTAGCAAGTGACACTAAAACAACTAATCTGCAGACTGGTTCCAGGTCAGTGACAAAAGGTACTATAAAGTCAATAGATAATAAATTCCTCTGGAACCCTCTTAAGGTTTTTACCGCCATCCCTGACCACCATCCCTGACAGAGATTTTCCTTCAAACACTGCCTCTGTGAGAAAAAAAGCAAGAAAATCTTACCAACAGGTACATAGGCGGCAAAAAAAAACTTCAAAGCGATACTAAAAAGTATATATTAAACGTATTTGTTCCGTGCAAAGGTTTTACACAGAGCAGCCCCGATCCTTCTCTTCCTGAGCCCCCCACTGAGACTTGGGTCCCCCCCCCTCCCCCGAGTGCCCACCACTTGCTATGGGGGCACACTTGCGTGTTCGCTCCCGAGCCCTAAACTGTGTGTTCATTATAACAAACAGAACAGTGCTCAACCCTGCCCCCGCCGCCCCCCCCTTCATCCTTACAGGCTGTGATTGACAGCACCGGGGCTTAATGGCTCCCACTGCTGTGTCTGAGCCAATAAGGGGAGAGAGAGCCGGGAGAGCAGCGGCTCTCGTGCACATTGCCGAGATTAGACTCAGGTATGTACTTAGGGGGTTCTTGGGAAAAGCTGTGCACATGTAAAAAAAAAAAAAGCCTTAAAGCCTTTAAAACCACTTTGATGCCATTTATGTCCACTGCAGATATTCTCACTTTCTGCCCAACTGGAAGAGAGCAGATATCACTGATTGTGATAACAGAATGCAATAAAAATTATAGCTAGAAAATCTTTTCAACTTTATATATAAAGAGAAGGACTGAAAAACTGCTTAGGACAGGGTTCAGTGGTTTCAGGGGGAACAGAGCAGACACACATGGAAAGTGCTAAATCAGCAGCAGGTAGAACAGAAGGATTAATGGCTGTTGGAGTGCAGATGTTAAATGGGGAAGGTACTACATTGTTAAGGGGGTTCAGCAGCAGTAGGGCAATTGAGAAAGGACAATCCTTTTAAATGCCAAAATACATGATTGTAAAGGGTTGTCTTATTGTAAAACCATCAGCAGCATGATACCTGCTGTAACCTCCTTCTGCTGTATTTTCCATCTGCTTCTGTTGGGAGACAGAGTAGACTTTGCTTTGGACATGCACATAGCCATCCTGGTTCCATGCTGACACCGGCTCTGCAGGTTGTTGCCTGCGCTCTGAGGGCGCAGTAGACTGGCAGTCATCAGGCTGGCAGCTTCCACCCACAGATTCTTGCTGAATCAAATGTTTCATCACACCTAACAAAACAAGAAGTTTAAGTATTAAAAGCAATGTATAAGTGTGTATATATATTTATAATTTTATTACGCTGAGCACTCTTTGATAAAACCCTTGTGCTCTGTAGATCCTGGGTCATGGTGGGTGCACCAAACATTTAATTATTTCTAAGAATAGATTTAAATAGTAAAGCCTGGTAAGCACTAGTAGTTTGTTTTCCTTCAACCCAGCATGGCTGGAAAAAAAAAAAAAAAATCTGACAGCTCTGGCTGGAGCCGCTGATCGGGAGCCCATCAACATATCTTTTGGCCATGCCCCATCGACAGTCAGATCGGCTGCAGTACACATGGGCCGAATGTCAGCCAGTTTCTACTGAACTGGCCGATACTGCCCGTCATTTGGCTCATGTGCACTAGGCTTAACGCCACTTTTGATGAGAACAAAATTCCCCAATGCTACAATTCTAATGTACATAGATCACTCAAACTTTGGTGCAGATTCCTACCTTTCGTTATTATTAAAAGTAGTTGTTTGTGTCCATGTGCAAAGTGAATGTGAATGTGAATTGGCTGCTGCACTTGCAGGGTTCTAATGAGGATATGGGAAGGGTTTGCATCCCTTAAGACACGATTTCTCAACAAAAATGACATTTGTGTTGCAGTGGAAGCCCAAAATCTGATTTGTATCTGAGTGCTGACTTCTGGGAAAATCAGTAAGCCAATCACACAAGCAGGAAATTACATTTCTGCAGGTTGCCATATTGCATTGCATTTTACAGAAAATTACAACAATGCAGATTGAAAAGGAAAGTACATTTTAATAACATTACAATATGACTTGTGTCACAATTGTATATGCTATATTTATTTGCAATTTTATTTTCCCCACCAAAAATGGTGTTACCCTTTAAAACATATACAACTCAAACATCAATTTGACAAAGACGCAGGTTCTCTGCTTTAACCTGCTCATCTCCGCTTTTATGGTCCCAGAGTCCAAGCATATCATTAGTTAACCACTTGCCTATCAGGGGAATTTTTTTTTAAAAATTTGCAGACATTAAAATCTACATTTTTTGCTAGTAATTACTGTAAACCTCCATAAAAAAGATATTTTTTGAAAGCAGAGACCATGCAAAATAAAATTGAAGTAGTTACAATTTTTTTATGTTGCACGATAGTTGCAGTGTTCTGTATCATAAGCATATTTTCAAGAAAAATACACTAAAATGAATTCTAGTGCAAATATTAAACCCATTTTTTTTTTGTTTAAATATAAAAAGATGGGGTTGCATTGCCTATCAGGGGAATTTTTTTTTTAAAATTTGCAGACATTAAAATCTACATTTTTTGCTAGTAATTACTGTAAACCTCCATAAAAAAGATATTTTTTGAAAGCAGAGACCATGCAAAATAAAATTGAAGTAGTTACAATTTTTTTATGTTGCACGATAGTTGCAGTGTTCTGTATCATAAGCATATTTTCAAGAAAAATACACTAAAATGAATTCTAGTGCAAATATTAAACCCATTTTTTTTTTTGTTTAAATATAAAAAGATGGGGTTGCATTGCGTAAATACATACCAAAACACATCAAGACTTAAAATTAGACAAGCCTGTGGAATCGCAAAAAACTATGGTACTCAAAATTCTATAACCCAACACATGTGTAAAAGCTCTTTGTTAATTAGTCTGCCTGTTTGTGTCCGATTCAGATCCTTTTACCATTTATCTTACACCTGCAGAGCAGCAGACTTATGCAGGTGAAAAACACAAGGTGCAGCTAGGAAGGATTAAAATTCCATTAGTGTTCATCATCAAAATAAGCAATATGTTTAATATGTTTTTTTTTTTTTTTTTTTCCCATCAGCGCATCCCCCACAGTTATTACCTTTTGTCTCCACTTGACCCTCCCTTCTAGATTGTAAGCTCTAACGAGCAGGGCCCTCTGATCCCTCCTGTATTGATTTGTATTGTAAGTGTACTGTCTGCCCCATGTTGTAAAGCGCTGCGCAAACTGTTGGCGCTATATAAATCCTGTATAACATTATTATTATTATTATTATTATTATGCGGCACAGTTGTGTAGTGGATAGCACTTTCGCCTAGCAGTAAGAAGGGTTGCTGGTTCGAATCCCAACCACGACACTACCTGCCTGGAGTTTGCATGTTCCCCCTGTGCCTGCGTGGGTTTCCTCCGGGTACTCCGGTTTCCTTCCACACTCCAAAGACATGCTGGTAGGTTAATCGGATCCTGTCTAAATTGTCCCTAGTATGTATGAATGTGAGTTAGGGACCTTAGATTGTAAGCTCCTTGAGAGTAGGGACTGATGTGAATGTACAATGTATATGTAAAGCGCTGCGTAAATTGACGGCGCTATATAAGTACCTGAAATAAAGAATAAAAATAACCTTGAATGCATGCTTCTGCACAGGTTGCAGGAATATCAAACTTGTCATGACATGTCAGGAAGGACTGCAATTGCCCAGCCAAAAGATTGTTGCAGGCAACTGTCATTTCATATCCATGGATAGGATACTTTAAAGTGGAACTATAGTCAAAAAAATTAAGTCCTGCTAGATCACTTCAGGCTGGCCCCTTTTGCAGGTGTAGCTAGGGAAATATTTTAAAAATAAGAGCCTATACTGTAAAATCCAGTAATACACTGGCTCATCCTGCTCTGTTGTGTTACTCTGTTATTGTTGTTAGATCCATTTGTATCCTGAACACAAGAGGGCAGCAAAGAGCAAATTTGTGCTTTCCAGTTCACTATATCCTAGCTACCAACCTGGTGGATGAAGAGAAGAGGGATAAAAGTCCACAGCAGCACGACCCTGTGTCATTCGAGGGTCCATATAGGAAGGCATCATCATCCAGCGAGGGTCGAAACCCAACATCTGCGGATGGTGGGAGTAGAAGGTCCGAGGAGTGTTGGAATGGGTAGAAGCCACATATGCCGCCTGCTGCTGCCATTGCTGCATCTTGTATAACTGCTCCTGAAAACAGACACAATTACTCAATACTAACACCTGCCGTTTACATTGTTATGCCAAAAAGAAAATCTGTAGCCAACATAGCTGAAGCAGCTTGGGTATGGCTTTTTATGCATAGTTTTATTGGTCTAGCTTGGCCCAATGTAAATATGTATGTGACACTGGCTGATCACTGCGGAAGCTGGAAATCATCGTAGAAGGCTCTGCTACTACAAAGAGTGCTACTAGCTTTGGGTTCCTTTGTCAAGTGGATGTCCAGCTACTTAAAGAATGCAGGTCGTTTGTTCAGCAGCATTGATTACATCCAGAGAACATTTTGCAAAGTGTTCTTTGATTAGATGTGGTGGAGAAATGGGTTAGTGATGTTACAACCTCCACCTTGTGCAGAGTACACTTTACATTCATTGAGAAAATGCAAAGTGTTCTCTGAATGGCACCTGTGCCATGCGAGCAACCTTGTGCGTTAACTAAGCAGACATGCTTGGCATAGGACCAGACAGCTAACAGCTTTCGCTATAGCAGCAGTGTTTACTACATTTATTTCAAGCTTCCACATGGATCACCCACATATGGAACATATATACTTGCATTGGTCCAAGCAGAACCAAATTAATATTGCCAATAAAGCAAAAAACAAACTTCAGCTTCAAGTACATATTGCTAAAGCTGAGCTTATGGAACATAGGCACTGCTTTGTTTCAGTTTAAGCCTAGGTTCACACTGGGGCATGGAAAACACTGCATGTAATTCACACAGGAATCTCACCGGATTCCTGTGCACATCACATGCGATGTCTGTGCGGTCCAATTTGAGCCATACATTTTGTATGGCTCAAATTGCATTGCATCCGCACCAAAATGGTTAGGCCTAGCTCTGATGAAGGGGGTGCACTCCCGAAACGCGTTAGCTGTACCCCGTGTTCTGTGCATGTCCATGCATTGTTTTTATGGCCTTTTGTGAGTACCCACTTTTATATAAAACATTTTTATTATTAAATCATCTTTGGTAATGCACTAGGTGTGCGCGCCTTCCATTTCGGTTTCACTTGTAAGGATATGTTAAAACTTCATCCCCAATCAAAAATGCTTCAACCCTTAAAGTGGTTGTAAACCCTTCCATATACCCAGGGAAGTGGACAGCCTCAGATTATATAAATCCTCCTACATAGGTTTTACTTGTTAATCTGCAGCACTCACTTCCCTACACCCCTTCAAAAGGGCAGAGTGGTGTTAAAATCCCTCTGCATCCGTTAGTGTTGGGGAGGGGGGGGGGCTTCAGTTACAGTGTGTGAGAGCTGATTGGAGGAAAGGAATACACTGCTGTTCACACTGCAGAACAACGGTGTTGTGAATAGACAAGCTGTGTGCTGAGCTCCCTCACCCAACAGCTGACAACAGAGGAAGGAAGCACCAGAGAGAAACCACAGTTAAAGCTTTGGAGAGAGAAAGAGAAGTAAACACTACAAATATACTTTGCTGAGATTTCATGACTGAGGTTTACAACCATTTTAATTAAGGCCAATGGTTTCCAATCTACAGTCTGGTGAGGGGATGTAGCCCTTTGCTTGCCTTTATTTGGCCCTAGGTGCACTACTCCTCCAACTGACAATAATGGGACACCACTCCTCTCACTGATGGTATAAACCGGGCACTATTCTTCCCACCGGTACCAAAAAGGGGCACTATTCCTCCGATTAAAACCAATGAGCAATGGGGCATTGCTTTTTTCTATTGACCACAGTCTGGCCAGTGCCAACACCTGAAGGCAGTAAACTAGCTCTTTGCTTGGAAAATCTGAAGACCCTTGTTAAAGGCCATATTAGCAAACTGTGTGGAGCTCCAGCAAAAATAGGAATTTTGTAATCACTGTATAATCTTTTCCTTAGTTCTTTGAGGGACACATGAAGTAATTGTTGGGTTATACTGGAGGATTGGACACTGGCAAAGCCTCAATGGACTTGACAAAAAGGATTTTATAGGCAGTACAAAAATCCTATTTTCCTTCTCATCTTATTCATTGAAGAAGACAGGAAATCATACTGTTGAACATTCAAAAGCATATCTGAGGTGTGGGCAACAGCAAACAAATAACAGACCCACACCAAAAAAAAAAAAAAAAAAAAAAAAAAACACAACTGGGGACTGCCTACAGCTAAAGAGCTGCCTGAAGGACTTTATGCCTGAAGCTGGCATCAGATGAAGCCTGAACATCTAAGGTCAGCCCAAACGGCATTTACAGATATAGTAAAATGTGCCTTGACAGGAAAGGGAAGAACCCCATTCTCAAGACTATAATCTTGAACAAAGGTCTGTCTAAACCACTGTGAAATGGTGGAAGCAACTATAATCCAGGCAATAGAGGAGATCTCCCTCTGATGAACTAGTGCTAGACAGAATAATGATGCTCTGGCTAAAAGTGAAAGACAGAGACTACTAATATAGGTGGGAAGGAAGTTCTAGGCCTCAAAACCACCTTGTCCTTGAGCAAGACCAGAAAGGGTTCTTTTACAGGATAAAGGTAGCCAGCTCGGAAGCTTACCTTGCAGAGGTGATGACAACAAGAAATGCAACTTTGTAAGAATAGAAAGTGTGAAAAAAGGATTATCCCAATACGCTCAAAAGGCAGTTTTTGAAACAAAATTTAGATCCCAGAATCAGAGGCATAAACAGGGGAGCCACATGGAAGACAACCTGCACAAAGATTTTGATTAAAGAGTTAAAAGCCAGCCATCTTTAGAACAAGATTGCAGAGACCAGACCCTCGATTGTGCTGAGGGCCAAAGGCTTGCATCTGGCCTTGGAGGTTGATTTCTGGGAGTAATAAAAAATGTTTTGTCTCCGATGGGGAAACGTTTCCCCTGCCTGAGGCCTAGGCTTCTTCCACTGTGACCGAGAAGTACTCTTCCTTTCTCTCTCTCCCCCCCCCCCCCCAGTGACATCTGATGAGAGTGCATTAGACAGCTCTAAAAAAAATGCTGTCCCTTAAAGAGAACGCATAGTAGAAACCATTTGCTTTCCTGTTCCACAGCCCAGCATTTTAGCCAAAGAGCTCTCTGCATGGTCACAGATGGGAGAATCATACAGTGAGATGGGTGATATCAACTAACCTGTTAACACAATAGCCAAGGGTTGTTGGCATCAACTCAAAACGTTCCTTAGAGGAAAGAAACACGATCCCCTTTAATGGGCCATGCAGGTTGTAATGCAGGGCAAGCAAGAGAGAACAAGGTTTTGGAAAGTATTTTCAAATGTTCACTAATAGGATCATTAAAAACAGTTGAATCCTCTTCGGAAAGGGACTGCTCTGTGTGCCTGGAATCCATTCAATAGGACAACCTAGATCAGGTAATAATATTAAATGTACAGGGGGTCCCCTAGTTACAAACATCTGACTTACAAACGACTCCTACTTACAAACGGAGGGAGACAACAGGAAGTGAGAGGAAATCTACCCCTAGGAAGGGAAATTCACTCCTATAAGAGCTATTATGGGGAAAAGGTACCTCCACTGATGCTTTATCACCAAGGCTTGTTTCTACAACAGCCCAAAATTTTCAAAATCTAATTGTCATTGGGACAGGAAGTGAGGTGAAATCTTCTGAAGAGGGACACACACAGCAAAACAAATGTTACAGGGGTGTTAACCCTTCCCTATGTTATCCAAAAAGCTTAAAAATAGATTTTTTGGCTGGAGCTACACTTAAAAAATGTACCTTTTCCGACTTACAAACAGATTCAACTTAAGAACAAACCTACAGTCCCTAACTTGTTTGTAACCTGGGGACCCCCTGTACTCAGTCGAGTACTCATGAACGAGCAGCTGAAAGCAGTAATGGTTCAGATGGCCAGAGGTGACCCAATCATTGCGGGCAGACAAAAAAGTCCAACCGAGGAAGATCCCAGTTTTGAATTGGTGGGAACAAAAAGCGTGGCATGCATGCACACATTATCCTAAACAGAGGGTGTCCTCATTCAGTCCTTCAGCATTAACCCTTTCCACATAAAACAATGGAAAATAGTAACATTTACCCAACAGACCTAATAGTTATGAAGCACTTGGTGTTCGGGTCACACAGAATACTCATAAAGGGAGTCTTTAGAGACTGGGTCATATCAGAGGCTGTGCCATGGCTCTGCACCCAGAAAGTGCTTTAAGCTAACAGTACACTGAGGTCTGTAAAACAGAACAGTGCAGAAACCTGTGACGCAGACATTCCAGGTTAGCGCCACAATCTTCCAATTCAGCAGAGTCCAGGAACAGCCTAAAAACTATTGCTAAGGATATGCTGATCAAGGTAGTTGCGTATAGAGAACAGCTGAAGCAGTGTGGGACATCTGTGTCCTGTGATGTACTCAAAGATTTTACGGGTAAATCACAAATCCCTTTTTCTTAATCAAACGTCAAAGGATACAAGCAGTTTTATTCTAATACCAGTGGGACTTCCAAAAGCAATCCCACAAAGGGCTGGCATCAGCAAAACTGCAGCTAACAAGCCCAACAAGAAACTTGATTTAAAAAAAAAAAAAAAAAATAGGAATCACACAGTCAAGACCCCACAGGGCCGCTTTGAAAACCTTTATGACCAAGCAAACGTATCATTCACCCGGTAAAAGATGGGAAAAAGTGTGTGAAAACACAGGTGGCAGTTTTACAGACCTGGAAACTGAGGGCGGTAAGCTGTAAAGCCCATGAAGAACTGACATTTCTGGTGGAGTGAGCCTTTACAGGAAAAGGGAGGGGGGAGACCTTTTGCTCTAGCAACTGTGAATTGAGAGGCAGCCTGTACCTTTTGGAAGCCTTCAGGTAACATAAATGAAGGGTCAGGTTGAGGAATCAAGGCTGTGGCTGCAAGATAAAATCTCACTGGCCTAATTACATCCAGGCAGTGGCAAGGCATTTCCTTAGGATGCTTAGGAGCCAGACAAAATAAAAAAGGTAGTTGTCTCTGAAAAAGCACCACCAAGGAAGAAACCTAACAATAATAGTCCCCTCAGAGACAGGGTCTGTTCCATTCCTGATCAAAAATAAAACTCATTCCATGGAATATTTCCTGGGATAAAGCCTGCCCATTTCAAACCAAGCAGTTTGCGGTCCATGTGCGGCAAAGAATCCTACGAGATGAGGGCTTTCTGGCTCTTGGCAAGGTGGGAATCTTCAAGTCTGAAAAACCCCTGTCCCTCAGGACAAAGCCAATGACCGTGAAGCAGGATGGAACACAGTGGTCTTGGGAAAGGTGGTCCAAATGATCTAGTAGGGCCCACAGTCTGCTACGGTTCTGAATAGGTCAAAGTTCCAAGCCAATTCAATGCCATGAGAACCACCGGTAAGCCTTCCCTCTATCCTTTGAAGCAAAGAAAAAGTCTGAGAGGGGGGAGAAGGCATAAATCAGCTTGAATGAATTCCACATAGTGACTAGGACATCCACACTGAAGGCCCAAGAATCCCTGGACATGAATGAACCTGCCCATTTTGTGGTGTAGTCTGGTGTCCCCCACCAGAGACCGGATGAATGAAACCCCTCTGGATGGAGGCACCTCCTCCTGGGAAACAGCTGTTTGTGGTTTAAGAAATCCACTTGCCAATTTTCCACACCTGGAATTTGCACTGTGGACAGGGCCAGAATGTGAAGCTCTGTCTGAGTCAGAATGAAGGGTGCCTCCTGTGACAAACGCATCCTTTAAAACAGACAGACACTCCAGGAACCTCCTCAGCTTGACAGACTGGCGTCTGCTGTTGTACCTTCCACACCACTGGGAGAAATCTCCAGCACAAGGCTGGATAACCCCTAATCTAAGGCTAACTTGGTTTGGCTCTCAGGCATGTCTCATACTGTCGGGATGTTAAGTTGAATAGCCAAGAATGTGAATCCCCCAGGCTCACAGAGGAGACAACACTGGGGCCAGCACCTTCAAGAATACTTATGGCACCGTGGCCAGGTCAAAGGGCAGAGCCACAAACTGGAAATGCTCTTCCCCTACTGTAAAACCCTGTAGCGCTGATGAGGGTGAAAAATGGGGATGTAAATGATAGGCATACTTGATGTCCGCAGAGTCCAAGAGAAACTTGTTCAACAGCTTTTAATCCTGAATGGGCCGCACGTTGAAATTTGGCTGGAGCACAGTGAAATGCTGCAACAGAAACCATGAAACCTGTTTTAGAATGGGGCAGTGATCTCTTGAGAGTAAAACCGGTCCAATACAGCGAGCAAGGACACTCTTGTCAGGTGCAGAAGGCACTTTTAGGCCTCATGCGCACTGGATGTTTTTACAGCTGCTGTTTTTGGCTTTAGGAGTTTTTTTCCTACAGCCAGTAAACTCCCCAGCATGTTATCCGATGTGTCCATGCACACATAGGCTGTTACCATTTTTAGGCAGGGGTGTTTTCTGGCTGCAAAACTAGTGGGTTTTAAGAGTAGTTTTTCAGCTGCAACTGATAAAAGCTTAAAAATGCTAAAAACCGTGGCTCTTCGGTGTTTATCAGCATTTTTGAACAATAAGCTTCTGTGGGAGAATAGTTTTGCTGGAAAAAAAAAAAAAAAAGGGGGTGAAAAAAATTAATTCTACAGCTTTCTACAGCTAACGTTACTGGCATTTTTATAACGTCCAGTGTGCATGAGGCCTTAAAGTGCCTCTTGTGGCCCTCCGTGCCATGTCATCACTCACAAGTGCCATGACTGACGGCCCCCTTGCGCATGCGCAGGAGTGAAGTCATGCGGCTGTGGCCAGTCACAGAGCCGGAGTCCGTGGCCCCGGAAGGAAAAAGGGCGAAGATGGATGCGGCCACCTGTGGGGACAGCACAGGCTTCATTTGCAGGTAATGCCACATAATGGGCTAGTGTGCGATGCATAGCCCATTATGCTTTTACTTTGCAAGGGAACAAAGAGGAACTAAAACCCATCAGGGTTTACTTCCTCTTTAACATGAAGCGCAGTGGAAGAATGAGGAGAAACTCCAGCCAGATATTTTGCAAATGTCCACACTTGCAGAAGGGGATGCCCATTCATTGGAAAGGTATGTTGCCCATCTTAGCATCCCGCCTGTGTTGGGGGTTCCAGGATTTCTTCAGAAAGAAAAGTATTCCAACTAGCCCCTCAAGTTCTGAAAGAAAAAAAAAAAAAAAAAAAAAAAACCCTTCTTGGTGCCAGATGAAGACTGCTCTTGTTCCACAGGCTTCAGCTGCTTCTCCAGGTGAGAGAAGTGCACTTTCCTCCTGTAATCTTTTAGATAAAAGGATCCAAAGCACTGTTAAAGAGGTGTGCAGCCTTGAAATGCATGTATTCCATCTGCAAGGTTCCTGTGGCACTTTGGCCAGGTCAGCAAGAGTTTACCCTCAGCAGAGTAGAAGGTGTTTGCAACTTCCACCTGCTGTCTGTAGAGAAACCATCACCAAAATCTGGGAAACACTTACCTCATGGTTCTCTGGTACTCTACACAAGGGGTGAAGAGCTATTGAGCTAGTGTGCATCAAGTGCATAGTGGCCACAGCTATTTGCCCATGAAGCAGATACAATGTGGGGATGATCTCCCTGATTCTGTCGCTTCGGGTGTGCCGATAGATGGGGCCACCGAAACAGCAGCTGCAGAACCTACTTTGAACATCAAGTCTGCCTCAACTGCACAGAGTATTACATCACCACCTGATGCCAGCAAGATTAGCTTCCCACAGCAGCGGTAGAGGTATGCAATGCACCCCATCAGTGTCAGATTCAGAAAACTGTTCTGCAGCGACTTAAAGAGCACTGGAAGGCGAAAGGCCCACGGGAACAACAGGAGGAGGAATTAGACGCAACTGTCCCAGCTAGTGCCAGCAAGACCCTGTCCAGAAATCGATTCCAGAGTGCAATCTGACTGAATATCAGAGAAATTCAACTCTTGTGAAATGGTGGTCAGAGGAGTGGGTGAAAGAAGGTGAAGGGGACATGGTCCTTGTTATTTGGGTTGGCTGTGATGTTCTTGGTCAGAAGAGGTTATTTCGGACGGTCAGCGAAAATATGTTTGAGCTGTGTGGACCCTTAGAGAGTGGACCCTTAGTCATCTGGGCGTGTGGCTAATAACGTTTGCTCTGGGGTTTATTCGTTTAGAAGAGCCTGCTGGTCTATGGTGTGATGGAGCCAACTACTTCATCCAATAATTTTGCTCTGGAATCCTGAGGTTAGACATTTGCCAACTAGACTTCGGGTATACAAACTAAGCCAATAAGACAAACCTCTCCCTACCCAAAGATCAAACTTTTTTTTTTTATAGGGAGAATTTCTTGTATATCAAGTAATGTAATGCTGCAATAAACTACACTTATCTGCCCGTTCGCAGCATTCCTCGGCCGGCTTGACCCCCAGTGTGCTAGAACAACAGCCTCCTGCGCATGCGCAGAAGTATCATCCCATGCTAACCAATGAAGATAGCCGAAAACCGGCACACAGGAGAATATGCCGGCGCAGAACAGCTGTAGGAAAGGCAAGTATAAGAACTGCTTTTAATTCTGCTTTAAAATTGCATATAAATTGTTGTCCGCTTCTCTGCAACTTAATTTTCAGATGACCAGTGCCAAACAATACAATTAGAAGTACTGAGGAGACATGATCATTGAAGAGTCCAAGGTATGGGCCTTCAAGGATGATGGGATGAAGCCCAAGCTCTACAGATTTAACCCAAAAAGACTATATTACATTTTAAATGAGTTTGCCAGGTTAATATAAACTGAACATTCATTTTTTATATATACCAATTTAAAGTGTTTGTAACCCTTAAAAAAAAAAAATTAAAAAAACAAAAAAAAAAAAAAAAACCTTGTACCGGCTCGTTAAAGTGATACCAAAATCTTTTTTTTTTGTTAAAAACAAACATGTCTATACTTACCTGCTCTATGAAGTGGTTTTGCACAGAGCAGCCCAGATGCTCTTCTCAGGTCCCTCCCTCGTGTTAAGTGCACCCATAGCAAGAAGCTTGCTATGGGGGCACCTGAGCCCAGCCGTAGCTATGTGTCCACTCAAACAGAGCTGCGCCCCAGCACCACCCCCTCTCTCTCCTCATTGGCTCACTGACTGACAGCAGTGGGAGCTAATGGCGCTTCGCTGCTGTCTCAGCCAAGAGGAGGGAGAGTCCCGGGCAGCCAAGTCTCTCGTGCAACATCGCTGGATCGAGATGGGCTAAGGCAAGTATTAGAGGGGCTGCTGCACGCAGGCGGCTTTTTATCTTAACCACTTCAGCCCCAGAAGAATCTACCCCCTTTCTGACCAGGTCATTTTTTGCGATACTGCACTGCGTCGTTTTAACAGACAATTGTGCAGTCGTGTAACGCTGTACGCAAACAAAATTTACGTGCTTTTTTCCCCCATAGAGCTTTCTTTTGGTGGTAATTGATCACCTCTGCGGTTTTTTTTTTTTGCGCAAAAAAAAAAAAAAAAAAAAAAAAAAAACCACACACACTCTTACTTTTTGCTATAATAAATATCACAATTTAAAAAAAAAAAATTCTCAGTTTAGGACGATATGTATTCTTCTACATATTTTTTGTAAAAACAAAATAAAAAATGCAATAAGCATATATTGATTGGTTTGACCAAACGTTATAGCGTATACAAAATAGGGGATAGATTTAGATTATTATTATACAGGATTTATATAGCGCCAACAGTTTACGCAGCGCTTAGGGGATAGATTTATTTTAATTCATTTTTTTACTAGAAATGGCAGCGATCTGCGATTTTTAACGGTACTGCAATATTGCGGACAAAATCGACACTTGACACATTTTTGGGACCAGTGACATTTATACAGCGAACAGTGCTATAAAATGCACTTATTACTGTATAAATGTCACTGGCCGGGAAGAGGTTAACCATGTTCCCTAGGTGTGTAATAACTGTGGGGGAGATGGGACCGACTAGGAGGAGACCGATCAGTGTTCATACTTACTATTAACACACGATCAGTCTCCTCTCCCCTGACAGAACCGGGATTTGTGGGTTTAAAAAAAACAGATCCCGGTTCTCGCTCTGTCACGAGCAATCGCAGGTGCCCAGCGGTCATCGTGCCTGCCGGGCACTAACATCGGCTCCAGGGACACGCTGCCGGCGCGCACGTCTCCTACAGCATCTTAAAGAGCCAACATACAGCTACGACGGCCCGGCCCAGGTGAGCCAACCTGCTGCAGTATAACTGCGGCGGCTGGTCCGGTAGCGGTTAATGCATACAATGCTTCTGCCTTTACAACCACTTTAAGTTTCTGAAATGTGCTTTATCACATCATAAAATGTCTCTCTCCCAATATTCCATTTTACCTGGTTGATCCTGTATGTGCCCCGCCTACTGAAGGTAAACTGACCACATGCTAGCATGGCTGCCAATCCACCCTAGTGTGGTCAGTTTACGTCTTGTCATAACGCTGAAGATACACAGGCATGATGTGCACAAGCACAGTGCGCCTGTATCTTCCGTAGTCAGTCACAGCCGCCCCCTGCTACTGCAGTCAGCTGGGAAAAGGAATAAGTGACGCATGCTGCCGGGCCTGATGGCGTTCCATTGCTATAGAAATGCAGAAGCTCGGTGCCAATGTCATCTGTCATGACGTGCATGCCCCGTAGTTAAAAAAACAATCACACAATTAACACAGGCACCCATTTCTGTGTATAAAAATTATTTTGTCATGAGTTAAGAGTTACGACCACTTTAAGCCCACAAGTGCATGTTTACCTGCTGCTGCCTCTGAAATCTGGGTGGGATGAGTTTCTGGTGCTTGCCAAAATCCTGCATGGCAGATGTGGATTCTGTGTACTCCTCCTCGCTGCTTGCATCACCTCCTCTGGGCACTGTGGGAAGCTCCTCCTCCAAATTATCAGATGGTGCTTCCTGTGAGTACTCTAGGGGGAAAAAAAACATAACATAATAAAAAGATTTAAAAAAGAAAAAAACGAATCGTAAGCAGATTATAACACCCCAAGGGCATATGGTCAGCTGCAAACTACAGATGTAAGAGTAAAAATAAAAAAAAAATAAAAAATAGAAAAGAAAAATTGAAATTGCTACCCACAGCACCAGCATTCAGCTTTCATTTTGTGTAGCAGATGTGAAGTGCATGACTGGGCAAAATAAGACAAATTCAGTTAATCACAATACATGTACACTTGCGTAAGTTTTGTCTCTTTAAAGTGTACAGAAACGTACTAGTTAATCCTGCAGCAAATCCACTGCTGTCCTGTGCACTCTGCTGCCTTGGCTCAATGTTTCAGCCCTGCCTTGCTCACTTCTGTTATCTACAGCAGTGTTTCCCAAATGTTTTCCGGTCAAGGCACCCTTTAAAAACTATGGACAGTCTGGAGGCACCCATTTTAAAATGCAAAGACTATTCTAATAGTTTTACCTAATGCAGCAACAGCCACATATGTAGGACAGCCAACGTTAGAGGCGATTTGTATTCTTTCACAGCAAAAACACTTTTGCAAACTGGTACCGACTAGCATTCCAATGTTGCTCTTCTCCCTCACTCAGCTAGTGTGACACCAATGATGAGAGAGGAGCAGGGGAAGGTCAAACAAGAATGCTATGCAGCACACCACATCCTCCTTATTAACTGAAAGATGCCATTGGTCGTTAGGACGCCGGCAGCTAGAAGGTTGTAATGTTGCACAATGAAAACCTGTGGCTTTGTTTAACTAAAAGGCAGGCTTCATCCATACTTCAGCATGTATACAATTTTTGGGCAATTTTTAAGCATTTTGCCAAGGCACCCCTGAAGAAACCTCAAGGCACCCTGGTTGAAAAAGGCTGATCTACAGAATACTTCCTACCTATGTTATGGAGATGAGGAAAGGATGCTCTGTAGTCGTAAGGGTGACAATGATGCTTCTCCATAGATATAGTACACTGAATGAATGCTGGTGGCCTAGGACAGAAATGTGTTACATGCAGGATCTCCAGATGAAAATGAGAAAAAAAAAAAAGTTGAAATTAAAAAAAAAAAAAAAAAAAAAAAAAAGGAAAATGAATGCAGCCACCACATCTACAGACTGGAAAGCTGCAATACATTGCATTCGTATTTTTCATTTAAAGAAACTTTACATGAAATCTGTACCAATGATGACCTGCCTCCTGAACATGCTAGTTGCCCAAGCGTCACACGTGAGTCCAGTAGCTTCAATAAGTAGGGGCTCATGCACAGTGCAGCTCAAACTTAGAAGCATTTCAGCTTTTAGTTGGCTAAAAGCTTCAAGAAGCTTGTGCTTTTTTGTGCTCTTTTGTATGTTTTTAATTGAGCTTATTTGAGCATCTTTTAACCCAAGCAATTTTTTTTTTTTTTTTTCACAAACCCTCCCCTCATTTTACCTTAGTGTGTTTTTGCGCTTTTTAATGCTTAACGTGAGTTTGGTGCGTTTTTTTTGGCCTGTAAGAGCACATTCCTGTAAATCCCTGAAAAGGTAATACTGTGCATGGACACATTGGCTAATATGGAGGGGAGTTTCCAGGCAGAAAAAAAGAAAAACCCTCAAAAGCCTGAAGGAGCAGCTTTTTTGAGCTTTTCAGATGCAGTGTGCATGAGCAACAAGTTGCTGGCCCTGTGCCATTGACAAAAAAATAAAAAAATAGCATTTTCAAATGGTGTCCAGCATCGGAAGATACCCCAAGAGACAGGTTTTCTTTAAAAGCGCCAAGTACAACAGTAGTTCCAGGCAACACTACTATGTCCCAATTGTACAAATTATATTGTGTCCTATTTAACAGGATTATTTGTCCTGCTGTACCTTCAGGTGACAGACAGTGTCTCAATGTCCATTTAAGAGCCGCAGCCAAGGGTTACTTAAAGCCCATCTACACACTTTTTTTTTTGAATGGTTTTGGATAGTGCAGGAAAGTGTTAGAACCCATAAATATTTTTATTACAGTCTTTGTCCCGATTGGGGAAATACCTCATTTGCTGCAGTATACTGCTAGCACACAAGGGAACAGACCTCTTGAGCTGCTCGCATGTATTTTTATATTCCTTGCAAATAGCCAGGTATATTGTTTGCAGTTCAAAACACATTAAGCGAGTGTTCTGACCTGCACTCCTCTATCGGCATAAGGCTTCCCTTTCCAGTACTAGACCAAGAGGAAGAACTTTGACCTTTTAATTGAGGTATGCAACTGCATAATTGATTCCCAAGAAAGTGGGTGCAGAATTTACCCCGATTCTGGGAGCTCCTGTAGGAGTTCCCCACATGATTAAAGCTGAATTCCAGCTATAATTTTTGTTGCATGGTTACAGTGGTCTAGCTTGGATCAATATAAGTATGCATATGCCATACCAATGGGATCCATTTGGAAGCAGGGAAATCAGCATAACAGTTTCTGCTACTACAGTGGATTTCCGCTATCTTCCAGATCCTGTGCCCAGTGGCTCTTCTGCTTAGTCAATACAATTTGCATGTCATGGGCACCGTTTACAGAATGCACTGCATTCTTCTCAGTGAGTGCAAGGAGTTGTCCGATTGGACTAGATGGGGATCATGACATCACCACCCTGCTTCTCTACCTCATCTGATCAGAGAAAGCTTTGCATTCACTGAAAAAAAAAAAAGAAGTGCAAGGTATTCTATGAATGGCACCCATCCCGATTAAGTGACCCGCTGTGGTTACCAAGCAGGGCAATCGCTCTGTATAGAACCCGAAACACAGTGCCGATAACTACAGGGATTTATAGCTTTCAAAGGGATCCCACAGGTATGGAATATGCATCCTTACATTGGTCCAAGCTCTGTCTTGCTACCAAAACTCCACCTTGAGGAAGGAGATAGTCTTTCTGAAAAATCTTCACTATTTGCTGAGTGTCAGATGCCAACATATGTCAATGCACTCTGCTGTTTATTCTTTTTACTCCTATATCACAAGAGGATATCATAGTAACATAGGGGGCTGGTAAGACACCTCAAGATTGTTGGATACTGAAGAAGCTTCAGCAAGATAAGCAAAGATAATCACCTCAAAACAACTGAGCTCAGCACTTGAGTATTTTTCTTGGGGAAAGGGGGTAGGGAGCTGCTGGTCTTTGGGCCCACTCACACCATATGCTTTAGATCCAGAAGCTGTGGCTCCTGTGTCTCAGGAAGAACTTGACAATGGAATGGGGCTGAATTCATGTAGTCTGGACATTACCCATCTGCTTCCATTGCCCCTTTCTCCCATTCCCTGCAGCAGCTGCATGCCGACACAGCTTCTGGATCACGTGACAGCACCAAAGTGGATTACAAAAGGTAACTTTGCAGATCTTTTACAAATGGTAGGCAAAGGTAATAGTAGGGGGGCATAGACAATGGTTTTTAAACTTATTAGTCTATACCTTCCACTTTATGTTTTAATGATATGTCAATTCAACTTTTAATCATTCTTTCTTGTATGAATACAGAGTGAACAGAATGGCTGTTCTGGAAGTGCTTTCCTGGAAAAAAAGGACTTTAAGATCCATCCAAGAATTGGCCACATGGCCAAAAAGCCTGAACTTTTGGGTAACCATCTGTATTAACATACTGTGACCAATATGAACTCTGGTCCCTTTACATTTTAAAGGCTAGAGTCAAATGCCAAGGCAAATGAGGTGCATCTTTGTAAAAACGGCCATGGTTTTTAAGAAGGGAAAGGTCAAAAATATTAGTATCTGTGTTACACAGAATTTAGGTTTCTGGTCGCAAAGTCACTCTACGTCATATTAGGAATGAATGCAAGGTCAACTTTGCAATTAGCCTTCACGTTAAAAGAAACTGCTGATAATACACCTTAGGAAAAACTAATAGGCAAAGACTATATGAAAAAACATCAAAGCCCATATGGAATTTCATCCTAAAGGGGAAGTACCACTTTATGCCCTCCTCAAACCCCCCCCCCATATTATTTTTGGCACTCTCTTGGGGAAAGGGGGGGGGGGCAGAGATTGTATTTCTGGCAGCAGCTAATCATCCAGTTTGTATGCATCCATAGCATAAAGTTCTGCTGAGTCCAGAGATGGCATTTAGGCACCACTGAATGCAGCAGCCTCTCCGCCCATCCGAATGAGGCCTAAAATGCTCACCTTCAATGTGCAAAGACAACAGACACTCGATTGATTAAAAAAATGATGCTGTCTAGTTCTTATTAAACAAAAACCCAAAAGGCAAACTGGGCCTCAATTTAAAGAGTTTATTCAAAAATATAATATTGCACAGCTTGATGATAAATAAATACAGTTAGCAGCAGTGTAAACACAACAGGATAACATTTTATAAAAACCAGTCTGACAAAGTTATAAATAGAGCAGCAAGTTTTGATTCCAAATTTAAGGGCTTTGTTAACAAAGCTTACACAGCAAGGATCATGGACAAACTCCCCAACGATAACCTGCTCTACCTAGCCGGTAACATAAATGTGCCTGAAATTAAGCTAAAACTATTGGAAGTTAAACTGCAGGGAGATATTTAAGAAACAATTAAAAATAATGCATCTCTGCTGTCAAAGAAAAAAAAAAAAAAAAAAGATACATGCAATCAGATTAAAAATGTAAATGTGTATTCACCCTCTTTTAACCTCCTTCACAGCAGGGCTAAGGCTGACAAAGTGAGGACCACCACAGCAAGTCAAGCCGGCTCTGCAGTGTGCTGTCCATATAATACATGATCACACTTACAGGAGAGTGCACAGTAATTTATCTTCATGTGCTGCTACTCTTTCATTGCCCAATCAGCAAGCTGGGGGTATGTCCAGAAGTTGTGCAGTATAGCAGGGACGTTCAAATATCATTACTGGCTGAAAGGAGCTATAATTCTTTAAAATATAAAAAACGTTCATACAAAAAGTTTGCCCCAGTCATGTTCCAAGACAGCACACAAAGGAGGGTTTCATTGTAGTCACAATTATTCACTCCCTGGTCATCTCTCGCCTACTGTAACTCCCTTCTCATTGGCTTACCTCTACACAGTCTATCTCTCATGAACGCTGCTGCCAGACTCATCCACCTCATCAATCGCTCTGTATCCGCTACTCCTCTCTGCCAATCCCTCTCCACTGGCTTCCACTCACCCAACTTATTAAATTCAAAATACTAACAAAGCCATCCACAACTTAGCCCCCAGCTACATCCCTAGCCTAGTCTCTAAATACCAACCTAATCGTTCTCTTCGTTCCTCACAAGACCTCCTGCTCTCTACCTCTATCACCTCCTCCCACGCTCACCTCCAGGACTTCTCTACAGCCTCTCAATTCCCTACCCCAATCTGCCCAATTATCTCCTACTCTATTAGCTTTCAGACGATCCCTGAAAAACCTCCTCTTCAGAGAAGCCTACCCACACCTAACAACTATATTTTAATTTTCTCCATCACTTCATCCCCCACAAATATTACCTTTTGTTCCACTTGACCCCCCTCCTTCTAGATTGTAAGCTCTAACGAGCAGGGCCCTCCGATTCCTCCTGTATCGATTTGTATTGTAAGTGTACTGTCTTACCCCCTTGTTGTAAAGCACTGCACAAACTGTTGGCGCTATATAAATCCTGAATAATATAGTATACAAATGTTGTTGTCTTCGTCCAGACACATGACAGTTTATGCAGCATAAGGATTTGTGTCCATAAATATATTAAAAAGGGGCCTTAGCTGTATGTTGCACTCAGCAAGACCAGCAGAATATGGTTTTCTATTTAACCCTATGAGGACGCACCATTCAGAATCACAGTAGAAGCCAGCAAAGAATGCTACCCAAAAAAAAAAAAAAGGGAAGTTATCCTTGGCTTCCTTGTGTGTCCTTCAAAAAGTCCCGAAGAGATACATTTAATGCTGCAATTACCAAAATGCAGCGCATATAAAAAACACCCTTGGACAGATGCCCTAATTTTATTATCAGATTATGTGTGTTCAAGGTGATGCTGAAATGCATTTGCATTCACTGTGTTATACCGTTTTCTTGTCACACATATGCAAGATTAAAATCTTCTCCATTTAAAGTATTTCACATGATAAACAATACAGTTTATTAATACCCTTCTGTAGACTGTGACCTATGAACACCAAAATTGATCTGAAGATTTCATGCTTATGCCTCCCAGCTGTAGAATTCCTTAGCTTAGAGCCCGCTTATTGCTGAAAAGAGATTGACGTTGCCCCCAACTGGTTGAAGAGAAAAAAAAACAGCCTTAAGTGGTAGGTATCATAAACCGGGGCTAACCAGCTGCTGCAGTTAAATCTGAACTCCAAAAGACATAACAGGCTGCCACTGCTTCTGCTGGAGGGTCCCTCTGTCTGGGGACAAACCTGTAAACTTTGTTTATGAAACTGGATATCTACATTTGGGATGCCCTCCCTGGACAGAGGTTCTGGAACACCTCCAGGTGTAGGGATCACTCTCCTGGGTCCAGGTGCTGTTGGCTGAGGAAGTCATATGCATTTCAACTAAAGGTGGGGACCAAACAAAAGCTCCAAGAGATCAAAGTGGCAATACCACAAATAAAAAAAGTAACAGGTAGCCAAAGGTTTTCAGCACTCCTCCTTCACATGGGATCAAAGTAAACTAGATGTCAATTGGACCCAGAGCAAATCTCCTGGAAAATTCAAACAAAACCAGGAGGCAAAAAAAAAAAAAAAAAAAAAAAAAAAAAACCACACACCCCTTTAAAAAAGGTCCTGCTCTGCTACTAAGACACATTTTTGAAGCTTAACCTGGTATGGATTAGAATTTTCCAGCTTTGCTCTGGGTCCACCTGACAGCCAATTTATTTTAAATCCCTGATGAAGGGGGAGTGCTGAGCCCCTGAAACATGTTGGCTGTCTGGTGCTTTTTTCCCTGTCATTTGTGGAGTGGAGACCGTGGGAATTGAGAAGAGAGGGACATTTAACAGATGAAGTCTGATTCTTAAGCGGCTTCTGCTGAGGAAGATGGATGCCCTATTCACCGGTAGCACTCTTGTCAACAGTATAAAGGGTGGAGACCTTCCTCGAAAGCCACATGGATTAGGTTTTTATTGGGTGCATTTTTCACTGCCCAGCACTTTAACCAAAGTATCCTTCACATGTATACTGACAGGAGATTCATGCAAGAGATAAGCCAGGAGGCTTTCAGCAAATTGACACAACTGAAGTTCAAAGGAGAAGTCCAGCCTGAACTTTTTAGGCTGGGCTTCTCCTCTGGGTCACAGGAGTGCAATTCGTTTTGCACTCCTGTCACCAGTTTTCAGCGGAGATCGGTCTGAAGTCTGCTCACGTCACTGTTATCAGTCGAGGCAGCGCGTCATCCCGACTTCCGAAGTCTGGATCTGCCAGCTGCCTTCACTGATGGCAGTCTCAGTGAGCCACTGAGACTGCCTCTCCCCGCCCCTCCACAGCTCAACACGCCAATGAGTTTGGAGAAGACGAAGAGCAAGAGCAGGAGGAGGAGTAGTGAGAACCAAGCCATCGGCGGTGTTCGGTGGTTCGGTTCTCAGTGAAGGGACGCTGGGTGACAGCTGCTGCATTGCTCAGATGCTGCATCCTCCAAGGCAAGTATGATTAGCGAAAAAAAAAAAAAAAAAAAGCAGAAAACCCATATTTCTCTTTTAAAGTTACAGCAATTTGTTGCATGCATTCTACAGGCAGGGTATCAAGCAAACCAGCAGAAGGACCCTTTAAGGCATTTGACAAGTCAGCCATAGTTTGGCACTGTAAAAGTCAAAGCCAGGATTGGATGAAGAGCAGGGTCTGTTAGTGAGCAGTTCTAGGGAAATCTTCCCTTCCTTACCGCATGTCAGTTGGGTGCATCCTCTAGCAGTGGTGGCAGTCGTTTGTTAATGCAGGACACTGAAGGAACGAGAGCTTGAACAGCAGGTGCAATAGGAAGCCTTTGTGGCCTCATGGGCTCTAAAGGAGCCAAGACTGTAAACCACAAAAGGTAGAATCAACAGGCTGATCCTTTAGTTTCAGGGTAGTGTGCACTGCATTTATAAGAGCTGAAATGGTCTCTTAACATGGGAGTAACAGCAGTGGACTACAACCCTTTAGGGGCAAGCTCATTACGCAAACACTTCGAGGAACTCTGATTAGAGAGTCTCAGTGGCTCGAAATGCACCAAGGCTGCAGGTAATTCAAACAATCTGAGGGAGAAGGTACAGTCATTTAACCAGGTTGATTTGAACCACAAAGTCTTGTGTGACTGTAGTAAAAACATCAGCCAAAAGGTCAGAGAAAGTAGCCACATCCAACAGAGCTAAAGAGGAATAATGAATGGATAGACTCTAGGAGAAGAAGTCAATAGGACTCCAGTCAGCAGACATCACCATGATCATGATGTGTAAGGCAAGCAGTCCTGGATATGTTAAGATTGTAGGATGAGGGCACCTGTTACAGCGAGACAGTCCCCCCATGCCTAGAATCAGACATGTTGTGATGGTGTGGGGGTAAAGCAACTTAAGGCTCAGGGTATGAAGCAAGGCATCAGATGGTCATGAAACCCATGGAACTGATGGCAGGTGAGCATCAGGTGGTGGGCTACCGAAACTTGCAGGATGGAAGCTACACATGGCCTGGCCGCAGCACCTAAATTTTCTCACTATCGTATGGCAGGAAAGTGCACAAAGCACACATAGGCAACACTCCAACCAGTGGATATCATAACCTCTTCCGTGGAAGAAACATTTGGGAAATGGTGTCAGGCCTTTGCGGTGGCTTCTGTTTCTTGGCCTGCGTAAATTATTCAGAAAGTGAGTTTCAGAGGCAGGACAAGCTCTGAGGCAATACCAGTGGCATTGGACCGGAAAACCATTCTATAGCTAACCTTTAATCTGGGGAGCACCTGAAGATTTCATCCAAGGACATTACATTCCAAATTCAAGACTAAAGATGGTCACGCCAGATAGTAGCAGCTCAAGAGGCAAGCACTAATGGCTTTCTAGAGAAAAGACTAAAGTGAACAAAAAGAAAACTGGAGGACAAGAAAAAAAAAAAAAATGCAGTTAGCAAAAGTTGGGCTACTCTTCCACACTGAAGAGATAAAAGAAAACATGTCCATTCTTCTAGGACACTAGCAAAAACAGACAGTTTTCCAGTGTCCAATCCTCCTCTACACTGCAGTATAACCTGAAGGTGAAAGATTTCCTGTGTCCCTCAAAGTACAAGAAAACAAAAAATAAACAGTCTACATTGCATAAATTGCTGGAGAGGTCAGAGCAAAGTGATGACCTTATCAGTGTGGCAATGCTCCTCTATACTCCCCCAAGCAGGCCTGGGGCAGGTCAGTAACCAAGTTGAAGTGTTTATTGGCAGGGACAAAAGCAATGTCACTGACCTGTCTGACTGCACAAAAGGGTATCTTGGAACAAAAGACTGGCTGATCAGCTCTGCAAATCTTTTGGCAGGTTAAGACAATTCATAACCTTGTTCATGGCTATTTTAATTTAGGGGATTGTCTGCAGTTCAGTTTTAAATGTGGATTGATTCAACTTAAAATGTAATCTGAGGAGACAACTGAACTAGAAAAAAAAAAAAAAAAAACTAAAAGAAAAACCTATTATGAAGCAGATTGATGAAATGAAGCATTATGTGGAGGGTGGAAGAAATCGTAATACTGAAGGCCTGTATATAAAGCGGAAGGAGGAGGAAGGGCACTCAAACATATACCACCCCTGACTGACATTCTGTCCCTGTGAATAGGTGGTTTCTACTGATCTCAAGCAGTCTTCACATGCAGTCGTACCTCTTCGGAAATTCTGCAAACTTTCCTGAGTGCTGCTCCGATCTGAGATAGGAGACCTGGGATCTTCATTCTCCTTGTTTTCCAACCGCCTCGGGGTCTCACTCCCAGATTTTGAAGCTTGCTTTGTCTTCTGATCCAGCTGTTTAAGTTTCGCTGCGCAGGCAGCAAGCCTCTCTTCTCGAGCCCGGCGTTCTTCCTCCTCACGTCTCTTGCGAGCGCGCTCAACTGCCTCAGATATCTCAGACTGTACATACTTCTGCCTAGGAGGTACCTTCTCTTCCTTCTCCTCCACAGAGGGTTGTCGCAGTAAGGCAGAAGGTGCAGGCTTCTAAGAAAAAAAACACAAACACATACAGGGGTGTAAATCGACAAGCTCACAAAGTCAACACTGCTATTTAAAAGGAATCCTGTACTAAGAAATATCTAATTTGTCATTGATCACATCCAGGCAACCAGCATTTTCTGAATAAAAAAAAAAAAAAAATCATAAACGGCTACATAATTCTTTTGCGGTCAAATATAGACATATTTGAAAAATGCCCAGTCTGTGGCCCAGGGGACCCGGAGGTCCGGTCAAGCAGTTTACCATGATGGCCCGTGTTCAGGAGGCACTGCATGTGGCTGGCATCAGTCGTCTTACTCTGGAGCACAGTCATGTGGTAGAGTAGTGTAGTAAAATGATCTGTAGAGGTAGAGCCCATCCAACCAGGGCTTAAAAACAACAAAAAAAAGAAAAACAATCTTCCAACCAAGAAAACGGAAGTTCTCATTGGAAAGCCTTCCAATTGTGCCCCACAGGGCTATGTGAGGGGGGGGGGCCAAGCGAGGGCTACGACCTCATGCTGTGAAGCCAAGTACACAAGTTGCTAGTAAGAAATGTAATAAACCAGTAAATCCAAAGTGTTCCTCTTTGGGCTCCTTTGTTAGCAAGGTGAGCAAACAGAATATATGTAGGCAGGTTAACGCATGATTCTAGCTCGGGCCATCATCTCGAGCAGCCGCTCGCAGGTGTTGCTTATGACGATCAAGCCAGTTGGCAGCTATAGCCAGGTTTTCAAAAAAAAAAGTGTACAGAACCATCTGCTACAAGTATGTTTGATCAGGTAAAGCATGGAATACATCACTGATCTTGCTCGCAGGCATTTCTTCACTTCAGTACATCTAGCCCTCTGCTTTTGGACTGCTGCTGAGAAGTCCAGATATATGGATACTTTAGTGCCCTGTATTTCCAGATTAACTTTTTGTCTAGTCATGCGGAGGATAATATCTCTAACTCTATAGTGTAAGAGTTTCAGCAGGAAAGGTCTATCACTGCCCCCTGGTGGCGGTGGGGGAGAAGGCACCCTGTGAGCTCTTTCCACAGAGAAAAATGGAGTAAGGTTATTTTTTTACCAAACGTGTCAGCTAGCCATTTTCATGTCAAGAGGGTTCTTCCCTTCAGCTTTTTCAGGCATGCCAACTATGCGGATATTACGCCGTCTCAGCCTGTTTTCCACGTCTTCCACTCTGGCCGCCATTTCTGTCGTTTTAGCAGCAGTCATTTGAACATCTAGCAAAAGTGGAGGCAGCTCATCCTCTATTCATGACTAATTTGCAGTATACCTTCTTTCATACTTCTAACTTCTGTGGACAATTAAGTGAATGAGGAGCCATAGGTATGGACTGCAGTAAGGATGTCTTGCAGAGAGGGTTCTCTAGGTTCAGGTTCAGAGGGGTCTGCTCTTCCAGGAGGGAGGGGAGACAAGAGGGTACTCCCTGTGATTCCATGTGCTGCCAACACCATTTTTTCTGCTGCATGTTGTTCCATGTGCTGTTGAAAATTTTTCCTTCAAAATCCATACTAGACTTGAAGGGCCCGACACCAAGCTATGCAGTGGAATAACGTCCTTACAGGATGTCTCCAACTTACAAGCCAACCTCAATGCACTGTTTAATTGGGCAACTATGTGGCAAATGAGGTTTAATGTTGATAAATGTAAAGTTATGGGCTTGGGGGCTAAGAATATGCATGCATCATACTAGGGGGGAGTACAACTGTGGGAATAGTGGAGAAGGATCTGGGGGTTTTGGTAGAACATAAGCTCAATAATAGCATGCAATGCCAAGCTGCGGTTTCCAAAGTGAGCAAAGTCCTTTCTTGTATTAATAGAGGTATGGCCTCCAGAGAGGCATAGAGAAGCTCAGCTATGAAGAAAGATTAGAGGAACTGAATTTATCATTGCTTAAAAAGGGGTTGTAAACGCTCATGCTTTTTCCCCATAATGCATCCTATGCATTAAGGGCAAAAAACACCTGGCAGTGACCAGCCCCCTGGCACCCCGTTTTACTTAACTGTGCCCTGGAACTTGACCCACGGGACGCGATGTCTCTGCCCAGGGTTCTCGGCTCTTGATTGGATAGACATAGCAGCGCAGCCATTGGATCCTGCTGCTGTCAATCAAATCCAATGATGCGGGCGCCGGGCCAAGCCCTGCATTCGGCCTCTATGGATGCCAAATGCTGGACTTGGGAGCACGCGCGCAAGGTAATCCCCCGGGAGAGCACTTCTTCCAGGGGGTTATCTGATGCGGGGAGGAGCCACGAGAGCTGACGGGTACCCCAGAAGAGCAGGTTCGGGGCCACTCTGTGCAAAACGAGCTGCACAGTGGAGGCAAGTATATGTTTATTTATTTTTTTAAAACAAACCCTTACAATCACTTTAAGAGGAGATTAAGGGGGATATGACCAACATGTATTCATACATAAGTGGTCCATGTAGCGAACTTGGTGTTGAATTATTAATTTTAAGGTCATCACAAAGGACAAGGGGGCACTCTAAGTCTAGAGGAAAAGAGATTTCATCTCCAAATACAGAAAAGCTTCATTACAGTAAGAGCTGTGAAAATGCAGAATAGAATCCCTCAAGTGCTGGTTCTGTCCAGCTCAGCAGATTGCTCTAAAAAAGCCCTGGATTCTTTCCTAAATGTACATAATATAACTGGATACTAATGTAGCACCCCCTAGCATGGCTAGAGTGCCAAGTGTTTTTTTTTTTGGTTAGGTTAATTGTCAGGCTTGGGTGTGTTAATCTGGGTCAGGCTAGTGACTCCGGCAGCCTGGATGACTCAGCAGCATCTCTGGTGACCCCCCCTGCTTGCTGGAAACTTGGAGAAGATTCTAAAAGCAGTTGGGAGGTGGTCGAGGAGCTAGCTGGAGTGTCCTGACCAACCCCCAACAGATGGGTTGGCAGGGGGCAGGCTCCCTTAAATACTCAGGGTCAGCCCAGCTGGGGCAGGGTGGAGTTCAAGTGGAAGATGGAGATAAAGTGTTATGCCCCGTACACACGGTCGGACTTTGTTCGGACATTCCGACAACAAAATCCTAGGATTTTTTCCGACGTATGTTGGCTCAAACTTGCATACACATGGTCACACAAAGTTGTCGGAAAATCCGATCGTTCTAAACGCGGTGACGTAAAACACGTGCGTCGGGACTATAAACGGGGCAGTGGCCAATAGCTTTCATCTCTTTATTTATTCTGAGCATGCGTGGCACTTTGTCCGTCGGATTTGTGTACACACGATCGGAATTTCCGACAACGGATTTTGTTGTCGGAAAATTTTATATCCTGCTCTCAAACTTTGTGTGTCGGAAAATCCGATGGAAAATGTGTGATGGAGCCTACACACGGTCGGAATTTCCGACAACAAGGTCCTATCACACATTTTCCGTCGGAAAATCCGACAGTGTGTATGGGGCATTAGGCTGTCGGAGCCCTTTGAGAGTAACTCTCCAGTCTGGGTTGGGGTTGAACTCCGGCCTGGGGCTCGGGTGCAAAAGGCACCCCTACTTATGACACACAGAGGGATCCTGACAAGGAGGCAAGGGAGCAAGGAGAGGAAAGCGGGAGGACACTGCCAGGCAAACCTCCTGGGAGGAAGACAGCCAAGAGGGGTGGTGAGTGTTACAGTGGACTGAGAGGCATGCCTGAAGGGACTGGGTGCAAGCAGTCTGGGATGGATGCAGTCAGTCTGGAAGGACAATGGAACAGTCAGTCTGGGAGGACAGTGGAAAAGTAGCCAGGAGGGCTAGTGAAAGGGGCAGCTGCAGCCAGGTAGGCTGGCAGTGCCTGAATAGGCGGTACTAAGAGCAGTAGCCACAGGAAAAAGGACAGCTAGCAGCAAAGACCTCTTTTTGCTGCACTATCAAAGGGGCCTGCGGTCCCTGCCTGCAAAGGGCATTTTCTATGGTCTGAAAACGCTCGTCAGACCATTCTTTCAGCACTAGCTGGTCCTGGGAGATATAGTTCTACAAGCACCTCTGTGTTGGAGGTAAAGGAGGAAAAGTGTGTATATACCAGATATAGATCTATATCGAGAGAGAGAGAGAGAGAGAGAGAGAGAGAGAGAGAGAGAGAGAGAGAGAGAGAGAGAGAGAGAGAGAGAGAGAGAGAGAGAGAGAGAGAGAGAGAGAGAGAGAGAGAGAGAGAGAGAGAGAGAGAGAGAGAGAGAGAGAGAGAAGTCCCCGAAGAGTTTCTTTGCTGATCAAATGGGCATCCCATAACAACCCTTACCCCATCCAAGTTTAATCCCCCTATAATAAAAAAATAAAGTTGCAGGGACTGCTTCTTGTCTCCAGAGTGGAAAATTAATGATGCCCCAGTTGAAGGACCATTGTCCGAAACATGTCGGGTTGCTGAGCCATTTGTGCCCTGTTACCACATGATTTTTATACCCATTTGTGATCACTATTACTATTCACCACATCTGGCGTCTGTAAATTTTTTTTTTCTCCCTGGCGTTTTTAATAAACCTTTTATACTGGATTCATGCATTATGTGGAGACCTTTTTCTTTCTCCATATGATCTGATATCCTGTGCGGTGGAATCTGCATGCTCCAGCTGTCTGCTCTCCGTGAAGGTGAATCCATCTATCCGCTGGGGATCCGAGCACCACCATCCATCCACGGTTGCTCCAGATGGGACCATCGGAATACACCACCAGTGCCTTCTAGCAAGCACCTTCAGGATCGATCGATCCATAAGCCTGAATGACACAATGCCGTATGGTGAATGTGTCCATCCCCTCTGGTAAGCGTATTCACTTCTGTCATTTCTACTTATGTGTGGACCCTGAATACATGAAGACCACTTATTGATTTAAGAGCATTACCCACATATGTTCCCCTTTTCTCCATGAGAAATACTACGCTCCATTTATTGATTAACTTATTATTGGGGACTGTTCCTTCACTTCATTTGCTTTGGTATATAATCACTATCACAAGTAACTTTTTTACTATATACAGGGTGACAGGTTATCACCCTGTTCTTTGTAACACTTAGCGCTGCATTTATATTTATTTGGAAAATGATTGTGCCTGGCTGTGCAGGGTGGGAGAGAACCATATTCACCAACGGCTCCTGCGGGGTAGCGTTCTACTAATATTTATAGGTAAAGTTGATCCAGGAAATATCCGATTGCCTCTTGGGGAATCACAAAGGAATTTTTTTCCCCTGCTGGAGCAAATTGGATCATGCTTTGCTGGGTTTTTTTTTTGCTTTCTTCTGAATAAACTGAGGGTATATGATTGTATTTTTATTATTTTTTTTTTTGAACTGGATGGATTTGTCTTTTTTCAACCAAACTGACCAACTATGTAACTTCATCCTCTCGTGACATCCAGCCACAGAACATGAAGGGAGAGGAACTCTCCAAATGGAAACAAAGTACATTAAACCTCACAGTTTTACCTCTAAGAGGCTGGTCTTGGTCTGGAGTTCGTCTTCAAAAAGACTATGCCACTTTGACTAACCAGGGTGACAGGTTACCTTCAAAAAACACCCCACTCATGGTGAGAAACGAAAGCAGGATTGGTCCCCTGTATACATTAGGACTGCATAGGTGGTACCTGGTGTTCTGCCACTGCAGAGCGACTGTTTGGCTTGCGGGGAGCTTGCTGTACAGGCTCTGGGGCTCTTCTTGTGGGCCGATTTTGCATCCCAGTGTCATTCCACACCTTCCCATCCTCAGCTGGGTGCTTTGTTTCAGCGCTGTCAGTGGAGTTAAAGGAAACTTGGTGCTGCCTTCTACACTCCCAGCCATTCCTGAAACCAAAGAGAAATATTAGCCCCTAGAAAACAGCTATGTTTATACATAAAAGAAGAAAGGAAAGAGGCTGCGTCAGGTTCTTACTGCCATGTCTCCACTGAGGAGGATTCCATTCACTTCCTCTCATGGTGAAATGTGTCAAGAGACATGGAGAGAGAAGAAATTTCCCTAAGATGACGCAAACAGCAACGTCCATCTTAGTGCAATAAGAAAAAAAAAACGTAACATTTTCATAATCTTGTACCCACTGGTGAGATATGACCTCACCATTTGTCTGGCAAATAAGCATTAGGAGTTGAGCACAATTTTTTTCCAGCAATGACATCGAAATAAAACCTATGAAAGGTTTGTTCCAAGACGCACAAAGGTTTTGGCTGCAGGTCCGCTTTGTGTGACAAGTGAAAAAAATAGAAAACAAAATGGATAAGCACAATTCACAGTTCAGGCTTAAAGTAGAACTATAGACAAAGCTTTTTTTTTTTCCTTTATGGATACAGTAATGGAGGGTTATAAGCCCTGTCAGTTTTTTATTGCCATCTGTGTCCCATTGGAGAGATTTACCCTCACTTCCAGTCCCACAGCCAAAACAGGAAATTAGATCAAATTCCTGCAAATTAAGAGCATTCCCCCAGAACTAGTGTCCCCATTGGAAGATTTCCCCTCTAATACTTTTCTGGGGACAACTCAAAATTAGGGTTTTCTTTTACTTTCACTCTCAATGATAAAAGGTAAACAACAGGACAAATCTAGAGTGTAAATCACCCTAACAGGGGCAGAGGTAGCAATAAAAATTCTAATGGGCTAGAACACCCATCTCCACTCTATCCAAAAACTAAAGAAAAAAAAAAGTTTTGTCTTTAGTTATACTTTAAAATGTATTAATGCTCTTAGCTCAAACTGCATATAATCTGCAGATTCACACAAACAGAAGTCAAGCAAGCAGTAAGACGCATACTCTTACCATTTAGCTCTGCTCTCTTTTGTAACTTCTTCCTCCTCTTCATCTTCACTGAATTTCAGCTTTTCTGAATAATCCACTTCATCATGGATGCCTGAAAAAAATAAAATAAAAAATAAAATAGGATTGGTGGAGAAGTTTATTGTAACTTGTACAGTAAACACACAGAATAGCAATGCTGGATAATTATTCCATCCACGCTTCAAGTGAAAGCATGCATTGCCAATGTATGGCAACTAGCATATCTCAGTGTGATAGCCAAGCAGTATTGACAGCTTGATCATAAACACAGAGGAGTGGGAAATCCAATTGACCACAAAAAAAGGATTTTACGAGGAGTACATAAATTCAACTTTCATTCTCATCCATTGAGGTGGACAGTTTTTTTTTTTTTTTTTTTTGCTTTTTAACCTTCGGGACATCCAATTGCAGTCCTGAAGGGTGGACAAACTCAACAAATGTGTGAATAGACCAGGTTGGCAGGTTTGTTTGATGCCAAAAACAAGAAGCACTTGCAGATCTGGTAGACTCTAGAGAGTGCTTTGACAGAAAGGTGGAAGATAATACTTGAGACCATAAGCTTCGATGACGAACTGCTTGAGCCACCTAGGGTACTGTTCCAGGGTTCATCCAGTATGACAGTGAAAATCCAGTCTCTACTGAAAGAAGCAGTAGAACAGAGACTCTCAGCCGAACCACATCCAGGCAATGGAAGGAAAATATCCTTTTCTGAACTGAAGATGGTAGTTTAGGTAAAGGTGGTGGCAGAAACAACTTTGGTAAAAAGAACATAATAGGCCTCAACACCACCTCATCTCTAAGTAAAACCAGAAAAGGTTCCTTTCCGGATAGGGGGCAAAAATTCAGATATTCACCTCACAGAGGTGATCACAACAAAGAATGCCACCTAGTAAGTATGTGTAGAGAAAAGATTGAGTTCAAACCAAGGTTTCTCAATAGAATGCAGGGAGAACCAGCATTTAGATCCCATAGTCCTAAGGGAACAAACAAGGGGAGCTACACCAGAGACTCCCTGTACAAAGGTCCTAAAAGAGCCCAGGGCCAATCATTTCTGAAAACTGACCCTTAAGGAGTACCGAGAGCCAAACACTGAGCCAGACCCAGCTGCAGGAGGGAAAGGATTTGTCTCACAAAGACACTCCTTGAGTGGAAACCATGAGATTCCCACCAAATGAAGTATGCTTTCCATCAGATGACAGACCTTGAAAGTAGTAGTCTTCCTAGTAGGAATCACAGATTCACAAATGCCTCTGGCCCCTTTCACACTAAAGCGATGCGGTTTGTCCACACCACGGGTGCAGCACAGTGTGCACATGGGTTTTCTGTGCTTTCCCATAGAGTTCTGTTATATCCTGCCGTTTTGATGAGCTTTCTGAAAGTAGATGAAAACTCATGCATGCGGGACTTTTGATGCGCTTTTCAGAAAGTGTATCAAAGCCACAGGAAATAATAGAAGTCAATGGGAAAGCACAACTAATCAGCACCAAACCCAGGGGTACACAGAGCTGCACCTATAGTGTAGGGAAAGCACACCGCATTCCTGTGAAAGGGGCCTCTGTCTCTCAAAACAAAACGAGAGTTTCAACAACCATGCTGTTAAAGCTGATCGGCTGAGACACAGCAGCAGTGCCATTGGCTCCCACTGCTGCTGTGATGGGGCCGAACCACAGCTCCGTGTCTGAATGGACACGGAGCTGCAGCTTGGCTGCTTGCTGTGGGGGGCACTCTTCAGGGAGGGAGGGGCCAGGACTACTGAAGAGGCACCCGAGAAAAAGAGGATCTGGGCTGCCCAGTGGGGATGCCACAGAGTGCAGTAAGGCCAATACTGGGGCTAGAACTTTAGTGAACACTCAAGGCACAGACAAGAGGCTGAAGATTAGAGCCTTAAACTTGCAGTGAAGGTGCCCTATAGCAAAGTGTAGAAAACAACAACTGTGCTGAAAAGATAGGAACAGGTAGTTAAAGGGGAATTCCAGCCTGGGCTCGTTTGGCTGGGCTTCTCCTAAGGGTCACAGGAGTGCAATTAGTTTTGCACTCCTGTGAACCATTATTAGCAGAGAACGGTCTGAAATCCGCTCTCTGCTGAGGTCACCAAGATCAGTCCAGGCACCCAGTCATCCTAACTTCGGAAGTCTGGATCCGCCAGGTGCCCAGACTGATGGCAGTCTCGGCATCTCAGCGAGCTGCTCCCCACCCCTCCAGTGAGCCTGGAGGAGCAGAGCAGGAGAGCTGCTGATTGACAGCAGCTCTCTGCTCGGGGAGCAGTGAGAACCGAGCCATCCGCGATGTTCATTCGCTCGGTTCTCAGTGAAGAGGCACCAGGGGACACATGCAGCATCTGACCGAAGCTGCATCCACCTAGATAAGTATTAATCTGCAAAAAACAGGATTCCCATACATGGATCGGAACTCAGGCAGTTCAGGAACAGGAACCAGTCAAATTTCGATCCATGTATGGCTTTTCCCGTTCACGAGAAGCCGATCGAGTGACTTCACAAACAGGACTGTTGAAGAATCTCAGTTCCTTCAGCCTCGCAGTGCTGATTATGGTAGTCTGACAGCAGGGAGGCTGAGGAGTCTCCTCGCTGTTAGAATACAATAACACATCGATGAGGATTCTTGCATCCACACCAAATATGTGGATGGAGCTTTAATTGTTTGAGAGAGGGAGCTTTGCTGGATTCAATGAGCCATGCCCATATAAAAGCCTCCAAAAGATCCATCCTCTTGTACTTCATACAGGCCTATTGCGCTTTTGAACACAAATTTCAAGATTTTGACAAAACTTATTTCCCGACGATTGCAACCTATGATGCCTAGCATTACTGATTCAGATCAAAGGGCATTTCACATCAGAGCCACTGATATGAATTTGCAGAGACTATATACTAATATTCATGCCTCACATCTCAATATAGGATTCTAGGGTTGCTGCCTCTCTAGATATAGGAAAAGGCTTTTGATACTCTTGATGGCCCTTTTTGTGGGAGGTACTCTGCAGAATGGTCTTTCCAATGGTATTTATAAAATGGTTGCAAGTCCTATATAGACATCCCACAGCTGCAGTGAAAATGGGGGGGGGGGGGGGGGGGGGGGGTTTATCAACTTTTTCGATATTTAGGGGAACTCAGCACTCTTTGCTATTGCTATGGAGCCTGTGGCAGAGGCGCTCCGCATTTCTCCCAATATAAAGGGGTTGCGGATTGGTTGGTTGGAGAGGGTAGCCTTGTATGCAGGTCTGTTATTTTTTTGAACAACACTGGACCCTCTCTCCAAGGGGCCCTACAGTATTTGGATTCCTTTTCAATGGTTACAGGGCTGAAGGTAAATTGGCTAAGTCCTTGCTGTTCCCAACAGACATCGAGGCCCATAGTACGGCTTCGAATGATAGTCCATTGCAGTGGGTTGAGAATTTCAAATACTTCGGAGTTGTAATTTCCCGTCGAGCTTCTGAATTTATTTCCTTGAATCTGACCCCGATCCTGGGAGATATTGGGTCAAAGTTGAAAGTCTCTACCATTATCCTTACCGCATTAATCTTTTAAAAATGAAAATTATACCAAAATTCACATATCTTTTTAGATACTCTCCCCAGTGGCTCCCTATCTCCTATTTTTACAACTTTTTTCATCCTTTTTATGGGGATCAAAGAACCCCAGGTATACAGTGGGGACGGAAAGTATTCAGATCCCTTTACATTTTTCACTCTTTGTTATATTGCAGCCATTTGCTAAAATCATTTAAGTTTCCTCATTAATGTACACACAGCACCCCATATTGACAGAAAAACACAGAATTGTTGACATTTTTTGCAGATCTATTAAAAAAGAAAAGCTGAAATATCACATGGTCCTAAGTATTCAGACCCTTTGCTCAGTATTTAGTAGAAGCACCCTTTTGATCTAATACAGCCATGAGTCTTTTTGGGAAAGATGCAACAAGTTTTTCACACCTGGATTTGGGGATCCTCTGCCATTCCTCCTTGAAGATCCTTTCCAGGTCTGTCAGGTTGGATGGTAAATGTTGGTGGACAGCCATTTTTAGGTCTCTCCAGAGATGCTCAATTGGGTTTGGGCTCAAGTCAGGGCTCTGGCTGGGCCATTCAAGAACAGTCACTGAGTTGTTGTGAAGACACTCCTTCGTTATTTTAGCTGTGTGCTTAGGGTCATTGTCTTGTTGGAAGGTAAACCTTCAGCCCAGTCTGAGGTCCTGTGCACTCTGGAGAAGGTTTTCGTCCAGGATATCCCTGTACTTGGCCGCATTCATCTTTCCCTCGATTGCAACCAGTCGTCCTGTCCCTGCAGCTAAGAAACACCCCCACAGCATGATGCTGCCACCACCATGCTTCACTGTTGGGACTGTATTGGACAGGTGATGAGCAGTGCCTGGTTTTCTCCACACATACCACTTCGAATTAAGGCCAAAAAGTTCTATCTTGGTCTCATCAGACCAGAGAATCTTATTTCTCATCATCTTTGAGTCATTCAGGTGTTTTTTTTTTTTAGCAAACTCCATGAGGGCTTTCATGTGTCTTGCACTGAGGAGAGGCTTCCGTCGGGCCACTCTGCCATAAAGCCCCGACTGGTGGAGATCTGCAATGTTGACTTTCTACAACTTTCTCCCATCTCCCGACTGCATTTCTGGAGCTCAGCCACAGTGATCTTTGGGTTCTTCGTTACCTCTCTCACCAAGGCTCTTCTCCCCAGATAGCTCAGTTTGGCCGGACGGCCAGCTCTAGCAAGGGTTCTGGTCATCCCAAACGTCTTCTATTTAAGGATTATAGAGGCCACTGTGCTCTTAGGAACCTTAATGCAGCAGAAATTTTTTTGTAACCTTGGCCAGATCTGTGCCTTGCCACAATTCTGTCTCTGAGCTCTTCAGGCAGTTCCTTTGACCTCATGATTCTCATTTGCTCTGACATGCACTGTGAGCTGTAAGGTCTTATATAGACAGGTGTGTGGCTTTCCTAATCAAGTCCAATCAGTATAATCAAACACAGCTGGACACAAATGAAGGTGTAGAACCACCTCAAGGATGATCAGAAGAAATGGACAGCACCTGAATTAAATATATGAGTGTCACAGCAAAGGGTCTGAATACTTAGGACCATGTGATATTTCAGTTTTTCTTTTTTAATAAATCTGCAAAAATGTCAACAATTCTGTGTTTTTCTGTTAATATGGGGTGCTATGTACATTAATGAGAGAAAAAAATTTACTCAAATGATTTTAGCAAATGGCTGCAATATAACAAAGAGTGAAAAATTTAAGTAGGTCTGAATCCTTTCTGTCCCCACTGTAAATTAACCACCCTGATGCGCCCTTGTGACCAGGGTCGTTTAGCTTTCCCAGATTTATATTAATATATTTTGGCCACTCAGCTGGTTATGGCCACATGGTGGCTGAGCACAGATTTACCTAACTATCTCAGGTGGTTGCTGATCGAAAATTGTCCACTTTCCCTACACTTACCTCAGCTTTTAATTTGCCTAGTTCCCATTTAGATATTTTTTCAGCTTTCCCATACTTTTCATGCCCAGTTTCCACAAGATAGTTCAATTATTACACAATCCACTCTAGAATCAGTACTTCGGTCTAAATGTTTGGAGAGGTCCACCTCGAGATTGTATTCTCATCTTGCTTTAATTTCCTTCCAGTCAGAGGGTTTTAGAGCAAGGTGGATGCAAGACATACTGGGTCTGGACATGGAAGATTGGAGGAGTGTGTGGGGTTTCCCTTTGCAATCTCTGGTATCCTTGAGAGACCATATGATCCAATTTAAATTGGTACATAGGGCATATGTCACGCCACAGACTTCAAAAGATCATGAGTGTTGG